>NW_006286818.1:316496-326406 GCF_000327345.1 Myotis davidii
TGCCTGGCGCTAGTCAGACAGAGGGGACCCAGGAGGGTCCTCGAGGCCCGCGAGGGAGGGGGCCCTCCACACAGCCCCCAGGAGGGAGGCAGTCCTGCTGACACCGACTTCACCCCAGAGAGCCACAGTGTACATTATACATTTAAATTTATAAATATAAATAAAAAAGCAAAACAAACTCTCCTGGGATTGTCCCCAGCGGTGAGGTTCCCTTGGGAGCGCCTGAGGGAGGGGCAGAGCCTGGGAGTCTGCATCCACCACAGCCAGTTCTGAAACCTCCCCAGCCCACCCTGGGCTTCTGCAGAATCAGGAGAGCGTGCAGACACGTTCCTCTCCCCGCTGCGGCCTCTCTGCTGGTCCCCACGCACTGGGCGGCTCCTGCAGATGCTGGACCTGGAGGAACCGACCCTCGGACCAGAGGGCTTGGTGGTGCTACTTGGGGCCGTCTGCTCCCAGGGCTCACGAAGACAGGCCCTGGAGAGCCCCCAGGGCCCTGCTCCCGTCTCCTCTCCCGTCTTCTCAACAGGCTGGGCCACCCAGCACAGGGACTGTAGCCCCACCACAACCATCTGGGCCTCAGGCCAAAGAGCCAAGGATGGTTGGCAAAGAGGGACAAACTCCCTCCTCTCCAAGAGCAACGACACTCCTCAACCTACTCATCAACCACTTCCCACCAGGCTGTGGGGTGGAGGGGGCCTTAGATGGACAGATCATGGATCTCAGAAAACACTCCTTTCTAGTAGCATCTGCAGCCCATCCAAAGGGGTACAAGCCCAGCTTGGCAGCTACACAAGGAGAGAGAGGAAAAAAATGATGGGTTCTCATTCATCAGAAAACACCAGGAGCTAATGCTTATTGGTTGATCATTGTATATCAAGAGACTATTCTAAATTATAGATCTTCATTCTCATTCAGCCTTACACCATGCCTGGGAAGTAGACACAGGCACAATCCCATAAATACAATTGTTGGTATATCATCTAACTATGGGGAACCAGCTGTGGGGAGGGTGTGTTATCGCACGGGTGACCGGCCTAGCGCCATGTGTCTGCCCCTCCCCCAGCAAACCTGCTCCCCTCGGCAGGAGGCAGCCTGGCTCTACCTGCGCGACACGCTCCGGAGCGCTGCTCCTGATAGCACTGACGTGTTCTGAGGGCAGAGGCTGGGCGGGCTTCCGAGGGCCCTTCCCAGGGCCAGGGCCGCCTCCCTCTCCACTGCCTGGCATTTCTAGGTTCCTGCCTCCTGGCAGAAGTGATCTACCTCCCTGGGGTCTGGGGTGACTGCAAGCGGGCATGGCTTCTGAGTGTGGGGGTGGGTTTCTAGCTCTCAGCACTTTGCATTCGCTGGGCCGAGGGCAGGCCCCTGCGATGCAGCATCCTCACCCTTAGGCCTCGCACAGGGACGGCGCCAAGCCTCCAGGCTTCAAGCCCACCACCTGCCGGGCTTCCCTCCCACACTGAGCTAGCCATGGCCAGCGTCAGGGTGCAGGGCCCTTCCTGTCCTGCGCGGCCTTTGCCGGATGCTGTCCCCTGTCTGGGTGCTCTGTGGCCAGGGAACATGCGTGAGTCCCCTGTGACTCCTCACTAACTGGCTCACAGCAGATCCATGACCTACAGGCAAATGCCACCAGTGAATTCCTCCCCTGTCCTCTCCCACTCAGCTGCTCAGGGAGCTCTGAGGCTGCTCGCGCGGGCTGGGGGGGTGAGGTGTGTGAGGGGGTAGGGGGTGGGAGCCTGAGGGCAGAGGGAGCTAACCCTGCCAACACTCAGACCCTTCCCTGCAGCCTGAGGTTCAGGCTGGCCGCCTGCTCCTGACTCCTAGGAGCAGCCCCTTCATCACTTTGGAATCTCAGAGCCCTTCTCTTTGGCTGAATTCTGTTGATGTTTAGAGACATCCTGTTGAGCCAACTAAACGCTGTGTCAACACATACCAGGGGCAGCCAGAGAGCCACGGTAGTTCCATTTAAAAAAATGAAGGAAAATCCCATCTTATTTATAGCTCAATGCTCTCTGGGGGCACATGAGGGCAACTGTAAGCCTACTTTTGCCCCACCCTGTATATGTTCTAGGTCATTGTCTAAGAGGTCTCACACTCAGGCTCACTCACTCATTTGACCCTCACAGCAATCCTGTGGGATAAGTGTCGTTATTCTCCCCACTTTACAGATGAGGAGAATAAGGGACAAGAAGCTCAAGTACTTGCCCAAGGTCACCCAGCAGGTGGTGCTAAGCCCAGGTCCACACACAGGCAGTCTAGCTGCAGGCCTGCACACTTGACCTCGCTGCTAGGATCTCTCTCCTTGGCATGGTCTGCTGCTTCCTACAGCAGCACTGCACAGGCCTCTCTTGCATCAGAGTGAAAGCCTTCAGGGCTGCAGTCTATCCAGCAGCTGGTGGAACTCCCAGTCCCACTGGCTCCCAGTCACACCCACTCCCAGTCCCCAATTCCCAGTCACACTAACTCCTAGTCACACCAACTCCCAGTCACACCAGCTCCCAGTCCTACCAACTCCCAGTTCCACCAGTCCCACCAGCTCCTAGTCACACCAGCTCCCAGTCCCAAACTTCCAGTCACACTAGCTCCCAGTCACACCAGCTCCCAGTCACTCCAGCTCCCAGTCACACCAACACCCAGTCACACGAACTCCCAGTCCCAAACTCCCAGTCACACCAGCTCCCAGTCACACCAGCTTCCTGGGGCCTCAGCCAGGCTTCACCCAGAGCAGTGGCTCATCGTTTGCTCTCCTGTGTCTGCTAACACTCAGGCTGTTCCTACACAACCTCTTTTCCTTCTCCCCACTCCCTCCTCCTCCCATTGCCTCCCAGGCAGTCACTGTGAGGTCACGCTCAGCCTCTCCCTAAAGCTGGTGTAGGGACAGGGGCAAATCCCCTCTTTACAGAAACCGGTCATGTCCGTTCTCATCAGTGACCGGATCCAAGCCCTTGGCGGGGGATGGGAGGGGGCGAGTTCTCTCTAGGAAAGCCCCATTCTGGCAGCAGCCAGGAAACTTTCTCCCAACTGGGGGAGAGGCCACACCCCAAACGATGTCCAAAGGCCAGGGACCTCTCCAGGCCAGAGGGCTGCCCCAGCCATGTCCAGAGCGTGAGGGTTTCTCAAGAAAGATTGCACTTGCAGCCTAGCCCACGGGGCCTATGACGTGGGCCATCCCTGGGCTGGGCTGTGGGGGCACATCTTGGTGTGGGTTGGGCTCCCCCCTGTGCATCTCACCCAAGGGCCGGGGGCTGGATCCTCAGTTGCAGGGCAGGAAGCTCGGGGCACAGGCCCCATCTCCTCTGCGTAGGACTCAGGCAGATTCACAGAATCCGGGGATGGAAGCAGACCTGGCCCAGCTATCCCTTAGATAAGAATCTGTCTCCTATTTAAAGACCGTGAGTGAGAAGCCCAGTGCTATCAGCCAGACCCGCAGGCAGTGTCCCAGCCTCTCTCCCTGGTAGCAGTTCCAATGTTTACTGAGCTGCCTGGCTGCGGGTGCTTCCTCCTCGCCCGCCCGGAGGGCTCCAGTGAAGTCTCTGTTTCAGGTCTCAAGTGAAGAGGGAGGGGCTGGCCTCCACTCCTCAGCGACTGTCCCCAATGAAAGCAATCGCAGCAGTCGCCTCCAGGAGAGGTTCCGGCTCGGGACTCAGGCTCATTCCTCTCTGACTGTGAGGGACACACCCAGAGTGAAAAGTCTTTCAGGAAACCTTAGCAGTGACATCAAACCCCTCTACAGATGAAGGAGGAAAACATGTCTGCATGTCATCTCCCGCCCCACCCCAGGCTTCCGTCTAAACCTGGACTCAGACGTTCAGCGAGGGAAGAGACCCCAGTGGCCACCCAATGCATGACCACCTGGGGGCCACCTTCCCTTCCCCACGGACACTCCCTCTCCAGTCTACTTTTTTTTTTGCCTAACAAATGCCTACTCACCCTTCAGAGCGCGACACAAACATTCCTTCTCCACGAAGCCTGCCCTGAGGTTCCCATGTCTGTCTGACACCATGCTTTTTAAATGTGTGTGTGTGTGTGTGTGTGTGTGTGTGTGTGTTGACTTCAGAGAGGAAGGGAGAAGGAGAGATAGAAACATCAGTGAAGAGAGAGAATCACTGATCGGTTGCCTCCTGCGTGCCCCACACTGGGGATCAAGCCTGCAACCTGGGCATGTGCCCTGACCGGGAATCAAACCTCCTGTTTCATAGGTCAACACTCAACCACTGAGCCATACCAGCTGGATGACACCATGCTTTTTACATATCTGTAGTATGCATGAGACTGTACTATAAGTATTCACTCAAGAGTCTCTATCTCACCCAGCTGGTGTGGTTCAGTGGTTGAGCGTCGGCCTGTGAACCAAGAGGTCGCTGGTTTGATTCCCAGTCAGGACACATGCCAGGGTTGTGGGCTTGATCCCCAGTGGGGGGCGTGTAGGAGGCAGCCGATGGATGATGTTTCCCTCTCATCAATGTTTCTATCTCTCTCTCCCTCTCCCTTCCTCTCTCTTTAAAAATCAATTTTAAAAAACCATACAATTGAAATACTGAAAAATGAAAAAGAGTCTCTAGTTCTCTGTTCCCTGCTCCCTCCCTCCTTCCCTTTCCCTCTCATTCTCCTTCTATCTCTACCCCCCACACTCCATGCTGGACTGTGGACTCCTCCAGGTCAAGAACCATATCTTAATTTTCTTTGTATTCCTACACCTGACATAGCACATCTCCCCCAAGCCCCACCCCGAGTTTATGAAGTAAATTTATTCTGCAGCTGAGAATTCAGATCCAAACAAAGAGGCCTGACCCAGTAATCTCGCGGGTTAGTGGCAGGAACAGGACCAAAGCCAGGCTTCCGGTGTTCTCGGACTCACCCCGGGAGCCCCCCAGCGCTGCTCCTGTCTGTCTCACCTTAGACCTCCCCCAACAAGCTCCTGCCACATCCCCTCCCAGCCGCACCCCGCTTCCCACAGCCGCTAACCCCTCCTCCCTTCTCTTCACACATCCACATCCATCCACCCTGTGATCCATCCAGCGCTGCCTGGCCCCACCCAAGTCCCTCCCTGACTAACTCCAACCCACCAACTCGATTTCCTGCAAAGGCACCGGGCCTGCGCCTACACTGTTCCACGGAGCGTGGCCACTCCCGCCCTCTGAGCTCTTTCTGAGCCGTTTCTCCTTTTTGTCACTCTCTACTTCCTGCAAATCAGGAATTCCACGAGGAATGCAGGCACTGCACGTTGGACTTCCGTAAATTCCTCTGTACACGGTCAGTCGACGGAAACCAGCGGGGCCAGGGGGCGGTGCGGTGGAGCTGGCGGAAGGAGCCGCTGTCTAGATTCCCGACCCATCTGGCGGGTCCTTCTCAGAGGGGCTGCGCTGTGGTGC
Source organism: Myotis davidii (assembly GCF_000327345.1). Classification (NCBI taxonomy): domain Eukaryota; kingdom Metazoa; phylum Chordata; class Mammalia; order Chiroptera; family Vespertilionidae; genus Myotis; species Myotis davidii. Next base: position 321,866 of record NW_006286818.1, read on the forward strand.
TCTTTTGAGGGGAGAGTGAAAGGGGACCCAGGTGTTGGATGGTGGGTTGGAGGCAGAAGCCTTTTAAATGCCCCTTCCAATCGGCAAATGTAGGGTCCTTGAATAAACACTTAATCTTTTTGGTTTCTCCCACATCTGGCATAGTGCAAATGACCCCCCACATTAATTGAATAAAGGTTTTGTTTTGAAAGTTCTTACCTGCCTGTTGAAATCTAGGCTGTTTCGATCATTTCCTGGAAGAGATAAAACAAATATTAGTTATCAGCAGGATTGGAAGAGACTGAAGGTTAGAGGAAAAACAGGATGTTGAGAGAAGCTTGTCTTTATTTTTAGAAAGAACACCCACTTCTCCATGACTGGGATCTCCTGCTTATCCTGTTTCCTAGAAAGGTCTTCAGACATTTTCTCCAGAAAGGCTGATAACCAGGGAACCAGCAGGCCGACTGGCCCAGGGTCACAAAGCGGCATGGGATTAGAACTGGCCAGACCAGAATGGGGGTCTGTGGCACTCCCTCAGACAGAAGCTATTATAGCGCTTTAGTGAGTGAGCAAAGATCGACCAGCCTGGCACCCTAAAGTCCCCCCACGTGCTCGCCCCCAGGGTACCGCCATCTTAGTCATGTCAGGCAGACAGTGGGCAGTCCGGTTTCTCCCCACCCGCCACTTCCATCGCTTGTCTTGTTCATCTTTTCCCTTTTGTGCTAAAAGTTAAATATGTGCTGAATAAAGAAAACCTCTGGTACAGAAAAAAGTACACAGTAGCAGGAAAACCACTCTGCTGAGAAGCAACTGTAATTAATATTTTTTGTACCTATTATGGTTGTTTTTATGCTTCTTTTTCTCATTGATAAACACTAGTCTGTCTCTGTTATTAGTAAGCATCACACATAATTCTCCTAGACCATTAAGGAGCATTAAAAATATTTCCTTGTGGCCAGGCCAGCATGGCCCAGTGGTTGAACATCAACCTATGAAGCAGGAGGTCACGGTTTGATTCCTAGTCAGGGCACATGCCCAGGTAGTAGGCTTGATCCCCAGTGTGGGGCATGCAGGAGGCAGCTGATCCATGATTCTCTCTCATCATTGATGTTTCTATCTCTCTCTCACTTTCTCTCTGAAATCAATAAAAATATTTTTTGAAAAACATTTAGCTATGCTTGCACATATAATTTTTAATGGCTACCTAATATTCCATTCTATGGACATACCATAACTTGCTTAAACATCTAGCTATTGTTTGGAAATCATTTCTATTCTTTGCTGTAATAAAGTTTCTATGCACATAGCTTTCTAGTGCAGGAGCAGCCAAACAACCTCCCTTATAAAGGCAAGGAAAATGACTATTTATTCTGGACAAGAAAAAGCTAGAGAACTTTAGCATCACTAAGTCAGTGTTACAAAAAAAATGAAAAATTAATTTAAGAAGAAAAATTTTAAAAATGAATAATAAAGTGATAATAAGTAGATACCTGTCAATAATTACTTTAAATGTTGGTGAAATAAATGCTCCAATCAAAAGACATCATGGGGCTAACTAGATCAGAAAACAAACCTAATACATTTGTCACCTACAAAAGACGCACTTCAGATTAAAAGACACTCACAGACTGAAAGCAGAGGGATAAAAAATATTTTTTATGAAAATAGAAAAAAGGACGGGGTAGCAATACTTATATTAGACAAAATAGACTTTAAAACAAAGGCAATAACAAGAGATGAAGACAGACATTTTATAAATGGTATCAACCCAACAAGAAGATATAACCCTTATAAATATTTAGGCACCCACCGTAAGAGCACCTAAATACATAAAACAAATGTTGGTGGACACAAAGAGTAAGACAGTAATGGCAGGGGACTTTAACACCCGTCGATGTCCATGGACAGAAAATTAAGAAGGAAAGAACAGCATTAAATAACACATTAGACCTGGTGGATTTAATTGATATTATTGGAACATTTCATGCCAAAATAGTAGATTATAAATAAATTATTTTCAAGTGCAAACTTTTCCAGATTAGACACATGTTAGGTCACAAAATATTTCTCAACAAATTTGAGAAGATCAAAATCAGAGTAAGCATCTTTTCCAATCACAATGATATGAAACGAGAAATCAATAACAAAACTGAAAAACGCATTGAGGCCAAATAGCATGCTACTAAACAATAAATATGTAAACAACAAAATCAAGGAAAAAATCAAAAGATACCTTGAAACAAATGAAAATGAAAACAAAATAACTCAATACTTACGGGACACAGCCAAAGCAGTTCTAAGAGGGAAAGTCATAGATATACAGGCTTACCTTAAAATATCAGAAACATCTCAAATAAACCATGTAACCTTCCACCTACAGGAACTAGAAAAATAATAACAAGCAAAGCCAAAGTGAGTAGGAGAAAAGAGAGAATAAAGGTCAGAGTGGAAATAAAGAAAACAGATTCTAAAGAACAATACAAAAGATCAATGAGCCTGGCCAGTGTTGCCTAGTGGTTGGGCATCTATCTATGAACCAGGAGATCATGGTGTGATTCCTGGTCAGGGCACATGCCCAGGTTGTGGGCTTGATCCCCATTGTTCAGGAGGCAGCTGAACAATGATTCTCTCTCATCACTGATGTTTCTATCTCTCTCTCCTTCTCCCTTCCTCTCTGAAATGGGTAAAAATACATATTTTTAAAAATTGTTAAAGAAAGATCAATGAAACCAAGAGCTAGTTCTTTTAAAAGATGAACAAGATTGATATTTATTGAACCAGACTCATCAAGAAAAAAAGAGAGAGAAACCAAATAAACAAAATCAGAAATGAAAGAGGAGTAGTAACAACACCACAGAAATACAAAAAACTATAGAAAAATTCTACAAACAATTAAATGCCGACAAACTAGACCAGTGGTTTTCAACCTGTGGGTTGCAACCCCTTTGGGGGTCGAACGATCCTTTCACAGGGGTCGCCTAATACCATCAGAAAATACATATATAATTACATATTGTTTTTGTGATTAATCACTATGCTTTAATTATGCTCAATTTGTAACAATGAAATTGGGGGTCACCACAACATGAGGAACTATATTAAAGGGTCGTGGCATTAGGAAGGTTGAGAACCACTGAACTAGACAATCAAGAAATAGATCAAAAGGAGACATATGTAATACTCTTTGTAATACTTAAAGCAATAAAACAAAATTTTAAAAAATCAATTAAAAAAATAGAAGAAGAAATAGATCAATTCCTAAAAACACACAATCTGGCCCTAGCTGGTGGATAAGTGTCGGCCTGTGGACTGAAGGTCCTGGGTTCAATTCCGGTCAATGGAACATACCTTGGTTGTAGATTTGATTCCCTGGCCCCGGCAGGGGCATGTGTGGGAGACAACCAATCAATGTTTCTCTCTTTCACTTTGATGTTTCTCTCTCTGTGTCTCTCCCAATCCCTTCCACCCTCTCTAAAAGTCAGTGGAAAAATATCCTCAGGTAAGGGGAAAGAAAGAAGAATGAAAGAAAGAAAGAAGAAAGAAAGGAAGGAAGGAAGGAAGGAAGGAAGAAAGAAGAAAGAACCAATCTGCCAAGACTAAATAAAGAAGTAACAGAAAATCTGAACAGAACAATAACTAGAATATGACTAGGACACTCAAGAACATATGAAATTGAATCAATAATAATAATAATAATAAACTCCCAACAAATAAAAGTCCTGGACCACATAACTTCACAGGGGAATTTTACCAAATAATTGCAAGAAGATTTAACACCTATTCTTCTCAAACTATTCCAAACATTGAAGAGGGGGGAAGGCTCCCAAGTTCATTTTATGAACCCAGCATTACCCTAATTTTAAAGTCAGACAAAGACATACAAAAAAAAGTAGAGAAAAGTATACGCCAATATTCCTGATAGAGATGCAAAAATCCGAAAAAAACCCCACAACAAATTGAATTCAGAAATACATTAAAAAGATTATAGACCATGATCAAGTAGGATTTATTCCTGGGATGCAAGGTTGGTTTAATAACCACAAATCAATTAGCATAAGACACCACATACATAAAACAAAGCATGATAACCATATGACCATAACAACAGTTGCAGCAATAGCGTATGACAAAATCCATCCATTTATGATAAAAACTCTCATAAAGTAGGAAGAGAGCACACATACCACAAGAAAGGTCACGAGTGACAAACCCACAGCCACATCCTGTGCAATGATGAAAAGCTAAAGACATTTTCCTTAAGATCAGGAAAAAGAAGAAATTGCCCACTTTCAACACTTTTATTCAATACTAGAGGCCCGGTGCACAAAAATTTGTACACTCGAGGGGGGGGGAGGGGGGGGCCCTCAGCCCGGCCTGTGCCCTCTCGCAGGCTGGGACCCCTCGGGAGATAACGACCTGCTGGCTTAGGCCTGCTCCCGGGTGGCAGAGGGCAGGCCTCATCCCTAGGTGCAGCCCCTGGTCGGGCTCAGAGCAGGGCCGATTGGGGAGTTGGGGCGCCGCCCCCTGTCATGCACAGCGCAGGGCCCATCAGGGGGTTGGGG
>NW_006286818.1:326529-338998 GCF_000327345.1 Myotis davidii
CTTGATGCAGTGTTATTTTATAGATTTAGTCAGTTACTTTGATCAGCTACCCAGAAACCTTAGAGTCATTTTTGACTCCTTTCTCTCTTTCCATATATTTAATCCATTAGCAAATTTTATAAGCACCACATACAAAATATATCCAAAACCTGATCATTTTGCATCATTTTCACCTGGATTATTGCAAATCTAAATCATCTCCTGTTTCTGCCTTTGCCCGTCAACTGTTCTTAGCTCAGCAGCCAAAGAGATTCTTTCAAAGCATTAGTCATAAGTTAGATTCTCTTCTTTGCTCAGGATTTTCAAGTGGTTTTTGATTTCCCATCTTCTCATCTTCACGATCCCCTACATCTCCTATAAGGATCATGGCGTAGTCCATGGGTGGGCAAACTTTTTGACTCGAGGGCCACAATGGGGTCTTAAACTGGACCGGAGGGCTGGAACAAAAGCATGGATGGAATGTTTGTGTGAACTAATATAAATTCAAAGTAAACATCATTACATAAAAGGGTACTGTCTTTTTTTCAATAGTTTTATTCATTTCAAATGAGCCGGATCCGGCCCGCAGGCTGTAGTTTGCCCATGGCTGGGTTAGCTTCTATATTTGTAACAATGGCTTAGAGTTGCAGCTCAGAGGCCGGCAGCGGCAGGCGGGGAACATTGGAGTCCTCTGTCACTGAAGCAAGCAAGCCTCATGTTCGCTTCCAGCTGCCCAGCTGCTGGCCGCCATCTTGGCTGGCAGTTAATTTGCATATTGCCAATGGGAAGGGTAGCAGTCGTACACTAATTACCATGTTTCTCTTTTATTAGATAGGATAATGGAGGATGTCTTAGACTTAGCAATCAGACAAGAAAAATAAAGAAAAGGCATTCAAATTAGAAAGGCAAAAGTAAAACTCACTATTTGCAGATGACATGATATTATACATAGATAACCCTAAAGATTCTACCAAAAGACTACAAGAACTGATAAATGAATTCAGTAAAGTAACAGGGTAAAAAATTAATAGTTGGATATTTTTGCATTTTAATCACCAATTATGAACTATTAGAAAGAGAAATTAAGAACATACTCTCCCTCTTTTTCTCCTTGGCTGCTTAAAGATTGGCCACTCTCATGAACAACACACCAACTATCCAGACCTGGAAGTTCATATCCAAGAGGCTATTGAACAGAAACAAATGCTCATTAACATCCTTCAGCCAGGACATGCAATAGTACCTAAGAGAGAAAGATGGGAAAACTAGCCAAAATGCACAAGCCCACACCTGATGCCATCTTTGTATTTGGATTCAGAAATCACTTTGGTGTTGGCAAGACAATTGGCTTTGCCATGATTTATGATTCCTTCAGTTATGCAAAGAGAAATGAACCCAAACATAGATATATAGTCATGGCCTGTCTGAGAAGAAGACCTCAAGAAAACAGCGAAAGGAATACGAGGACGGACTGGGAAGGCCAGGAAGGCCGGCTGGTGCTGCAAACAGTGGCTGGAGGCTGGACACCACGAGTAAAGGTTCTTCAGCGACTTTATCTGTGGTGACTGCAGATTTCCCACGAGCGGATTAATGAACTACCTTTAAGTAAAAAGAAAAAGAAAACAACCCCATTTAAGTACAATTGCATCAAAGGACCTGTACTCAGAAAACTATAAGACATTGAAGAAAGAAATTGAAGAAGATGCAAATAAATGGAAGCAAACACAGCACCCATGGATAGGAAGACTTAATATTGATAAAATGTCTATACCACTCAAAGCAATCTAGAGAGACAATGCAATCCGTATCAAGATACCAGTGGCATTTCTCACAGAACTGCAACCAACAATCCTACTATTGACATGGAACTAAAAGAGACCCCCGAGAGCCAAAGGAATCCTGACGGGAAAGAACACCTGCCATCAAACCGTACCACAGGCCACAGTGCTCGCAGCAACATGGACTGGCATGGAACAGACACACAGATCAATGCGATGGACACGAGGCCAGGCGTAAACCAACAGCAATAAGGTCAATTAGTCTAGGGCCGTGGTGGGCAAACTGCGGCTCGCGAGCCACATGCGGCTCTTTGGCCCCTTGAGTGTGGCTCTTCCTAAGCCTTAGGAGTCCCCTAATTAAGTTAATAACAATGTACCTACCTATACAGTTTATGTTTAAAAAATGTGGCTCTCAAAAGAAATTTCAATCGTTGTCCTGTTGATATTTGGCTCTGTGGACTAATGAGTTTGCTGGGCTAGGACAACATAGGCAAGACTATGCAATGGGGTAAAGGCAGTCTATTCAATAAATGGTGCTTGGAAAACTGGACAACACATGCAAAAGAATAAAACGGAGTCACTGCTTCATACCACACATAAGAAGAAACTCAAAATGGATTTCAGACTTAAACGTAAGACTACAAACCATTCACTCCTAGAAAAAAGTATAGCAGTAAACTCTCCAACGTTGCTCTTAGCAATATTTTTTTGGTGAGTATCCTCAGTTAAGGGAAATAAAAGTAAAACTGAACAAATGAGACTCCACGGAACTAAACAGACTATACACAGCAAAGGAAACCATCAGCAAAACAAAAAGACAACCTACTGAATACGAGAAGATATTTGCCAATGACACAGCTGATAAGGAGTTAATATCCAACATACATAAGAAACTCAGACAACTTAACACCTGAAAGACAAATTATCCAATTAAAAATGGGCAGAGGACCTGAATAGACACTTTTCCAAAGAGGACATGGAAATGGCCAATAGACATACGAAAAGATGGTCAACATCACTAATCTCCAGGGAAACACAAGTTAAAACCACCATGAGGTAGCACCTCGCACCTGTCAAATGGCTACCATCTACAAACAGCAGACAGGTGTTGGCAAGGGTGTGGGGAAAGGGAACCCCTGGGCACTGTCGGTGGGATCGTCAATTAGTGCAGCCACTGTTAAAAGCCATTATGGAGTTTCCTCAAAAATTAAAATAGAGCCATTGTATGGCTCACGAATTCCACTTCTGGGTGTTTACCTGAAGAAATCCAAACACTAATTCGAAAAGACATGCACTCCTGTGCTCATTGCAGCATTAGGTACGATAGCCACGGTCTGGAGCGCCTAGGCACCCGCTGACAGGTGTGGGGACAAAGAAGACGTGGTGCATACGTGCGGGGTCATCACTCAGCCACAGAAAAGGGTGAGACCTTCCATTTGTGTCAACACGAATTACATAGCGGGTATCAGGCTAAGTGATAAAAGTCACACAAAGAAAGACAAATACCAGAGGATTTCACTTATATGTGGAATCTAAAAAACAAATAGAAACCAGTATAGACACAGAGAGCAAAGCGATCTCTAGAGGGAAGGGGCTTGGAGGATTGGGCGAAAAGGGTGAAGGGCTGAAGCAGCACAAACTGGCAATTACAGACCAGTGAGCATAGGAGCACAGTCAGTGACACTGCGATGGCCTTGTGCAGGCCAGGGTGCTGGACTTAGCGAGGTGATCATTTCCTAAGTTATATGTACATGTATACAGTCACTATATTGTACACTAGACATAATCTAATATTGTGTGTCAACTGTATTTGAAATTAAAAAAAAAGATGACTATTACATACCATACACCCAGAGCCTAGCACTCTGCTTAACAGAGAGCTCAAAATATATTGATTTAATCTATGACAAAGGAGGCAAGAATACGCAATGGGGTAAAGACAGGAGCTCAAAATATCTTGATTTAATGAATGAATTAATGAACAAGTGAATACATTCAGAACTTGCAATCAGAAAATTCTTCTGCTTTTCATTGGACCTTCAATAGCATTGGAATAAAGTCCACATTTCTTAGAATAGGATGGAATTAGTGCCCCGGGCAACCTGGTTTCTGCTCACCAGTCTGCTTCGTCTTCTGCCACTCACTGTCCGCTGCCTTCCTCCCAGGCACCCTGCACGGCAGCCCATCGAATGCTCACTCATGTCCAACTGCACACGCTCATGGGCCCATGCCCTCCTGCACAGTCCCGTTCACATAGCCCCTCCCCGGTGGAGCCAAGCAGCCTCTCCGCCAGCCACGGGTGCACATCCTGTGCTCCCTTATTGGTCGGTGTGCTCTTTCTCCCCCTAGGCCAGGGGCTTCTTGAGAACTGGGACGATGACACTCATTCTTATGCCCTCAATGGCCACCACAGGTCCTAACATAGGTCAGAGCTTGAGATATGCCTGTAGATGAACAATCCCACCTTTAGGGCTCCCTGCCTTCTCCGACATCAAATCATGTTTCCTCCTCCTCTAGGTCAAAAGGTCGTTACTCAATTAAAGATTGTCTTGTGTTACACACACGATGCCTGTAGAGGAATGGATTTCTCTAAGACTGCGGTCGCCACCCTTTCGGGCCTCACGGACCACCAGTGGTCCGCAGACCATGGGTTGGCGACCGGTGCTCTAAGAGAATCATCTGAAGTATTTTTGTTGTTGATGTTAATCCTCACCCGAGGACATTTTTCCATTGATTTTTAGGGAGAGTGGAAGAGAGAGAAAGACAGAGAAACACATCGATTGGTTGCCTCCTGCACACACCCTGACTGGGTCCAGGCGGGGAGGAGCCTGCTACCAAGGTACCTGACCTTGATTGGAATCTAACCTGGGACCCTTTGGTCCACAGGCCAACACTATCCACTGAGCCACATGGCTAGGGCTCCTCTGGAGTTTTCACTGAAGCCCTTTTCTCTCTGCTCTGTTCTAAACAACGGCCAAGTGCGGCCTTTCCTGGAAGGTTGTGAGGCGTCTCCAAGAGTGACGGGGCCAGCAAGGCGAGAGAAGAGGACGAGGGCCTATGGGAGCCCAAGAATGAGGACTACGGCAAGGCATCAAGTGAGCTCTGGATAGCAGCCCGATTTTGAGATCAACTAAGGTGACATATAAAATCTGGGAGGGGAGATACGTGTGGGAAGGGCCCACAGACTGAAATTAGCTGCCTTGAAAGGGTCGACTTAAAAGTAAAATTGCTTTTACCTTTAAAAAATCTTTTCACACCATTTTAAAAGTGGACTGATAATGAGAAATTTTTAAATTTGACAAAAGATCAAATTCATTCATTCTACAAGTATACATTAAGCATTCTCCATATGCCAGGCACTGTTCTAGTCACTGGGAATATAATATTGAACAACATAGCCCGGCTGGTGTGGCTCAGGGGTTGCGTGTTGACCTATAAACCTGGAGGTCACAGATCGATTCCGGGTCAGGGCACATGCCTGGGTTGTGGGCTCGATCCTCAGCATGGGGCATGCAAGAGGCAGCCGATCCATGATTCTCTCATCATTGATGTTTCTATCTCTCTCCCTCTCCCTTCCTCTCTGGAATCAATAAAAACATATTAAAGAAAAATAAAACACAATGAATTCTTATCTGCACTGGTATCTCTGCCTGATTGTCCTTGAACCCTGGGCTAACTACATGGTGGGACCTCCTGGGAGACTGAGCCCATGACCCTCCAGGAAGGTGGGGAGGGGCCGGCCGCTCAGCACAGGGCACTGGTAGGGGCTGCGTTCCACACAGCGGTTTCCATGCTGACCTGATCCCACTGCTCAGGGGGTAGGAGTTTTCTCAGGAGACATGGCTTTTCTCCTGGTCCACAGCCCGTGAGAAGGAGCTCGGAGCACGTGGGGGTCCCAGTGGAGACTCGGGGACGCAGGCGAGCAGCGGCATTAGCTAACACGATGCTGACACTGTTGATTCTTCCTCCAGGCCTGCTGAAAGGGAACCACCTCGCCCACGTACTGCCCAGTGGCTCTGGCTTTTCTCCCAGGGCCCACTGTCTCGCTCCACCGGCGCCTGCGCCTCTCCACTGTCTACAGGAAAGGCCGGACCCTCGCGCTTCCCATGGAGAAGAGGCGGCCAGTGTTCCCAGGCTCTGACACAGTGAGGGAGGCGCCTGCCTTCTCAGAGGAAGGAAGAGATGCAGTTGCCACATTGTGTGAGACGCTGGTCCACGGGGACTTCTTCTGCCCCTGAGAGATGCTACCTGCAGGAGCAATGAGATGGGCCAGGAAAGAATCCTGCACTTGAAGTCCAAGGACGGGAGTGCCAGCCTTGCCCCCCACCCCCGCCCCAAGGGCAAGGCAAGTCATTCTGGAGCCTCAGGTTTTCTCAATGCCAAAATACGGTCACAATTCCCAATCAGGCCACTTCCCAGGGATCTGGTAAAACTCCGGGGAGATGGAGCTGGTGACCGAGCTTTGGAAGCTGGGAAGCATTGTCGTGGGTTCTGGGCTGTTTCTCTAGGCCGAGCCTAGTCCTGGGCCAGGTGCTTGGCACGTTCTGTCCCCTCTGACTGTACTGCCCTTCTCTCCCTAGAAAACACGCAACCACCCTCCAAACCCGCTCGAATGCCACATCCCCCTTGAAGCTTCTCCGAGCACAACAGGGGTTTCCTTCTCTGTTTCCACGTCTCTCGTTTCCGTCTCTTAGAGCCCATGCCACACTGTGTAGAGTCTGTCTGTTTCCCTCAGGAAAGGGTGAGCCCATGGGCCTCTTTGCATCTCCTTGTATGTGGGTTATTAGATCTTATTCCTCTTTGCACCTTGAGGGCCTGAACCTGTCCAACACAGCGTAGGTGCAGGACCACTGTGTTTGATCCAAAAGGCGGAGGCACGGCTATGGAAGCACCGCCTGAGAGCTGAGGGATGCAGGCCCTCTTGGTGCCACCGCAGAAGCCTGAACACGTTCGTTCTCCAAGCACTCGCTCCTCTTTGGAAGGCAGTGACCACTTGCAGAAAAACAAGGCAGGACACACCCATGGAGACGCAAGGACATTATTTTAAAGTCGAAGAACACTGAGGTCCCGTCCAGAGGGGCCGCACCCCCGAGGCCACACCGCTCAGAAACCTGTGTCAGCATCAAAACCTGGATTTCTCATCCTTTACTCACACAACTTTCCCAGTAACTGCACTGCATTCACTGTCCAGCACAGAGAAAACCAGGGTAAACGTTAATGAACAGCTTAGAGGGTGGACAGGATGGAGGGTGGACAGGATGGAGGGTGGTTGAATTTGGGAGCGATTCAAAGCACAGAGTAAGATTCATACCGAAAACTGGACAATGGAGTCAGGATTAGAAGGTATTTTGGTAGATTCTAATCAGAGGCCTAAACCAACAAGAGAAAATGTAACAGGAATTAGTGCATTCAGGGTTAAAAGTCGCCTCTATAAGAAAAGATAGGGACGGTGAACTGCACACTTAGAAATGGTGAAGATGGCAAAACTTATGTTTAAATTTTATGTTTTGTTTAAATTTTATGTTATGTGTTGTTTTGCCCCCAGTAAAAATTAGAAAGGAATCTTAAGGTTTTGTTTTAATTGGGAACTCTGCTTTGACAAGTACTCTGACCCAGAAATCTACTTTTCTAACTTACATTGGGTAGTAAAATGCAACAGTCAAATTACAGTCTGCTCAATAGGACCCCGCCATCCCACGTGTCGGCATATAGCCAAAGAAGATGTGAACAGGCCATTGAAGAGTTACCTACACTTCCATGTTCATTGTAGCGTTACTCACAACAGCCAAAATACGGACACACCCTGTGTCCCTCCTCAGATGAACAGACGAAGAAGGTGTGGTACAGCATACATACAATAAAATATTCTTCCACTGTGAAAAGTAAGGAAACCCTTCCATGTGCAACAATATGAATGTACCTTGAGGATATTATGTTATACCAGAGGCCCGATGCACGAAATTCGTGCAAGAGCAGGTCTTCCTCCCTCCGGCTGCCGGCACCCGCTTCCCTCTGGCACACGGGACCTGCTGCAGCCCGTGGGTTGGTGGCCTGGGCCTCCCTCTGTGGGGCAATCATGGGGTGATGGCCAAGCCCTTGACCAATCACATCACACCTGCCTTGGCTGGCCTGGCACCAGTGGGGTCACAGCGGGGTCCTGCTGTTCGGCTGTTCGGTTGATTTGCATACTACGCTTTTGTTATTAGGATGAAATAAGCCACACAGAAAAAGACAACACTGCCGGCCATGCATGCATAGTGTCACTATGCGTGGAATCTACAAGAAAAAAGTCAGCCTCACAGAGCAGTGGTAGCCAGGGAGCGATGGAGAAGCTGGTGAGAGGGTGCTGACTTTCAGACGTGACTAAGTTCTGAGGACGCACGGAAACATAGTGACCAGGGGGCTAACACTGTGTTGTACCATTGAAACTTGCTAAGAGAGTAGAACTTAAATGTCCTCACACACAGAGAGAAAGATAACGAGTGAGGTGACGCAGGAAATAATAGCGAGACGGGAGGACCCTTTCACCAGGTGCACAGGCGTCACCATGATGTGCACACCTTCTCCCACCTGTCAGGTGCTCTGTGATGCTGGAAGAGACTGTCTGCTACAACCTGAGCTTCTTCACCAATAACCCACCTCACAGTGGAGTTACCGATAGAAATAAGCATCGCTGACACACAAGGTGATTAAAAGGTCAAGTATGCATAGTTTAAGAGACTTGACTATTGAGATATCTATATGCCGCCCTGGCCGGTGTGGCTCAGTGGACAGAGCGTTGGCCTGTAGACTGAAGGGTCCCTGGTTCGATTCCGGTCAAGGGCATGTACCTCGGTTGCAGGCGCCTCCCTGACCTGGGCTCTGGTCAGGGCTCCTGCAGAGGCAACCAATCAATGTGTTTCTCTCACATCGATGTTTCTCGGTCTTTCCCTCTCTCTTCCATTCTCCCTAAAAAAAAAGGCAATGGCAAAATATCCTCCGGTGAGGATTAACAACAAAACAAACAAACAAACAAAAGCTGCCTGCTTGTTGTATTTCACATTTTTTAAGAGGCCCACTCTCAGAGAATCTAACGCATTTCCCACCTAAAGTTCACAGGGCAGCCTCGCTGCTGCTTAGGGCGGGCGTCGTGGAATCAAACACGCCGCACACCCTTGAGGGGAGGGAGGGGGAGCTGGGGCCGGAAAACCATGTACAAAAAGAGCTCCTGCTGACCAGGCTCGGTGCCGGCCTGGCACGTATGGCAGGCGTGCGCACAGGGCCGCGCGTCCGAGCATCAGCGGGCGTGCGGGTCAGTGCAGGTTCCGCCGACAGCATCAGGACAGGCCAGGCTCCAGTGTTTAAAAGGCCCCAAGGAACTGGGCAAAGAGCATGAAGACCAAGATGGTAGAGAACACAGATACCACCCACCTACCACCCACCAGGCAGAGAGGGTGCGCAGCTCAGAGAACACGCACCTGCAGGCCAAGCCCTCTGCCGGGAGTGCTGTGAGAGGAAATGGGCGCTTTTTTTTTTTTTTTTTTTTTTTTTTGTTTCCAGGGAATTTTTTAATGTGATCATGGTATTATTGTTAAAGAATGAAAGGTCTTAGAGATGCATGCTGCCATACTTAGGATTGACATGCAATAATGTCCATAATGTATAAGAAAATGTTCCAGCAACAAGACTGGCAGAAACCTGATGGTTGTTATGAGTAGGCAATGAGTATATGGGGGTCAGTGTATTTGTCTCTACTTTTGCATGTATTTGAAAATGTCTACAATAAAAAGTTAAAAATAAAGTATTTTGCCCTAACCGGTTTGGCTCAGTGGATAGAGTATCGGCCTGCAGACTGAAGGGTCCCAGGTTCGATTCTGGTCAAGGGGCATGTACCTTGGTTGCAGTCACATCCCCAGTAGGAGGTGTGTAGGAGGCAGCTGATCGATGTTTCTCTCTCATCGATGTTTCTAACTTTCTATCCCTCTCCCTTCCTCTCTAAGAAATCAATAAAATATATATATTTTTTAAATAAATAAAAATAAAGTATTTTGCAAAAATGGATAGGGCAAATAAATGTGCCAGATAATAATTATTAGATTATTAATTATATTTGTGAAACTGTGTTCTCTCTTTCCTGTATGTCTGAATTTTTACTTTTCTGTATTTTTATTTTTCAAAATAAAGGTTTTAAAAAACCACTTAATGAGGAAACACTTGAGATCACGTGGCATGGGGCCTCGGACATAGCACGCGCGTAAAGAAACTCCAGTGGGCTTCTCCTTCCTCCCCAGACACTGGCCCGGGAGCCACACAGCCATGCCTGCAGCGCAGAGCAGAGCAACAGCCACGGGAGACGCCTGAGAAGCAGGCTTCACCTCCTCATGGAAAACGTGTTCACACGGAGTGTCCCATCGACGGAGCTTCTGTTGCGAGGAATAGTGAGCAAAGGCTGCTTAGTTCAGGGGTGTCACTGAGGTGCTTGTTTAATTAAGGGGCAAGCTAGCATCAAGAGGGGGTCTCAGGTGACTTCTGAAACTTCTTCCATCTCAGAAGTCTTTTTTTAATAACTTCTTTTATTATTGATTTCAGAGAGGAAGAGGAGAGAGAGAGAGAGAGAGAGAGAGAGAGAGAGAGAGAGAGACATCAATGATGAGAGAGAATCCTTGATCGGCTGCCTCCTGCACGCCCCCTACTGGGGATCGAGCCAGCAACATGGGCATGTGCCCTTAGACCGGAATCGAACCCGGGCCCTGTCAGTCCACAGGCTGACACTCTATCCACTGAGCAACACCAGCCAGAGAGATGAGGTGTTCCTATTCACTCTGTTTTAGGTGAAGAAACTGAGCCTCAGCAAGGGTAACGATAAAAAGTGGCGGTTTGGGGGACGATCATGCAGGGGAGACAAAACCCACGCCTCCAACACGGTGTGAGGTCTTCCTCCCACCCGAGCACAGATCCACTGCTAGCGTCTGAAGACTCGCTAAAGCCCCCACTTAGCATCCCTGTCCCGCACGGTTCCCGCCCGTCTGTACTGAAGAGCCTCCCTCGGAGTGAGAGGCAGGGCGGCGGGGAGAGGGAGTCCTTAGAAAATGACAGTTAGTGACCAAAAGAGAGGAAAGGCTCCCGGAATTAGTGGGGAGCCCAGGCTCCTAGATTGCCGGGAGCCGGTCCATCCTTGCTGTTTCAGGGACCTGGCATATATGGCATACTGTTCTTAATATGTTTGCTCACCTTCTTGGCACTATGTGTTTTAACCAAGGTCACCTCTCTGAGAAAGGTTGTTTCCCCAGGTAGAGATTTTCCCCTGAAGTTAGGGAGGGAATAAAACCCCTTCACTAAGTGCCAGGCGGGTAATTAATCTCTTTAACTACGAACAATCATGCTTAAGCTACATAATCTTTACTCCCTGGAATGGAGATAAGAAAAGCCCTAACCTTTGGAATAGAGATTGATAGGATTGAATCAACTGGTATAAATACAGATGTAACAAGACAACACGAGACAGAACTTAGAAGACAGAACCTACACAGAACCTAGAGACAGAAGAACTTTGCTGGAGAGAACATGGCAAAAGATCCTGGACAGAACCTGCCTACAGAACTTGGTTGAAGAACCTAGACAGAACCTGGCTGAAGAACCCGGCTACAGAACCTGGCGACCGAACCTGGCTGGAGAACCTAAACCGAACCTGGCTGGAGAACCTAGCGAGAGAACATGGCTACAGAACCTGGCTAGAGAACCTGGAGAACCTGGCTGGAGAACCTAGCAAGAGAACATGGACACAGAACTTGGCTGGAGATTGTGGGTAGAGATCCTGGCAAGGCTGCTGATCAACTGAACGCTGTCTCTGTGTCATTCCTTCTCACCGACTCCGTCCACACCTTTGGGGACCCCTGGACCTGCTGGGGCAGAACCCCAGCACTAGATGAGCCTCCTGAGGCCAGGATGGACCTAATGCCCAGCAGAGTCCTGATGACAGAGGCCAAGGATGGCTCTGCAGGAGGTGCCTGGGGGTCAAGAGCAATGTCCACTCTGCCCTCCACTCTACATCGGCAGGCAGGCTGGGGCTGGAGGGACCCCTGCTCCTGGGGAGACAGGCTGGGGCTGGAAGGGCCCCTGCTAAGCAGATGCAGGAGTCTCCCTGGCACCAGCCGGGCCCCTCGCCCTCAGCTCAAAGGCCCTGATTTGCATGGCTTTGGCAGCGGGGATGTGAGTTTGCCCGGGGAGTAACTTTCTGGGCAAGGGAGGTGGAAGCACAGGAATGAAGGGCTGTGCGAGCAGGATTGTTCACTTCTGCCGTGAACACTGCAGGGCGCTCGCTGGGCACGGCCAGCCTCTCCGGGCTCTGACGGCCCCTCCTCCCAGCTCCCGACCAGCAGAGCCCCGTGCCTGCCAGGGACATTCTGTGGCCACCTGGCAACTGCCTGGCGCTTGCTGGGACAGCAGTGACCGAAGTCACCAGATCCTTCGAGACACTGCTGGGCAGCCAGCCACACCCGAGGCTCCCAGTGCGGCCACTCACCGCTGTGGACACAGCTGTCCAGGACCCCATGGACATACTTGCTTTCCTATGACTTGAGATTCCAACTAGGAGCTGGGAAGCACTGCCCAGTGGTCAGAGCTCTGTAGGACAATACAGGAAAACTTGCTTTCCACACGACTCTGGGCCAGTGGCTTACTTTCGGTGGCCTTCAGTTTCCCTCGAGTATGAAAACAAAACAGGGTCTGCATTC
>NW_006286818.1:339043-341888 GCF_000327345.1 Myotis davidii
CCGAGGAGCAGGACCAGGAAACCCAGGGTGGGCGACTGCCCGAGGAGCCGGGGCCTGGGCGTCAGTCCCCACCAGCTGTGTCCTGGCCAGGTCACCTCACCTCCAGGCCGCAGGCAGCAAGGGCACCCAGCAGCCTCCTGCAGCCAGGCCTGGAGGACTCCGGGGACCCGCCCCCTTCCCTTTTCCTTTTCCTAAGCTCAGTGCTCAGTACTCAGCGCTCACTGCTCAGTGCTCAGCGCTCAGTGCTCAATGCTCAGTGCTCAGTGCTCAGCGCTCAGTGCTCAGTGCTCAGTGCTCAGCGCTCAGTGCTCAATGCTCAGTGCTCAGTGCTCAGCGCTCAGCGCTCAGTGCTCAGTGCTCAGTGCTAAGGCTTCGCTCTCCCTCCTGCCCAGGGCAGGAGGCCTCTCGGCTTCCTCTCCCGCCAGACGGCTGTGGGTTTGGGATGTTCGTTGATGTAAAGCCGTGAAAACTGACGGACTCAGGCTTCCCAACACGTGGCCTCTATGAGCGCCCTGGTGACCTTTCCATGTGTTTGGTGACAAGATGGACCGGAGGCCTTGCGCCTCCCACAGAACCATGTGGCGCAGGCCATGGCGGACAGGGCTCCCGCGCCCCTTTGCTCAGAGGAGCCCCGCCTCCCCCCAGCACCCCTTCGATACATGGAAGGTACCTCACCACCACCTTCTAAGTTTTTAAGGAAATACCGTCCCTATTCCTCTCCGTCTAAGCTACAGAAGGGACCCTCGGGCTCGCCGCATGGCACCCTTCTCTGGGGGACACACACTGGTACGCAGTTAGCACAACGGCCCAGGCGCCTCACGGTCAGGGCCGAAGTGAGGAGCATCCTTGGGAGCCGTGCAGGTTCCAGAAAGCGAGGCCCGGGGCCAGGCCACACGCAGCGGACGCGGCAGGGGAGCCATTCCCCACCCCGGGCAGAACTCCTCGTACCCCAAACACCCACCTTCAGCCCGGCCATGGCTTAGGGGTTGAGTGTCGGCCCAGGAACCAAGAGGTCGCTGGTTCGATTCCTGGTCAGGACACACTCCTGGGTTGTGGGCTCGATCCCCAATAGGGGGCATGCAGGAGGCAGCCGATCATGATTCTCTCTCATCAATGTTCCCATCTCTCTCTCTCTCCCTCTCTCTTCCTCTCTCTATAAAATCAATAAAAACCGCCCTAACCGGTTTGGCTCGGTGGGTAGAGCATCGGCCTGCGGACTGAAAGGTCCCAGGTTCGATCGAGGTCAAGGGCATGTACCTTGGTTGCGGGCACATCCCCAGTAGGAGGTGTGCAGGAGGCAGCTGATTGATGTTTCTCTCTCATCGATGTTTCTAACTCTCTATCCCTCTCCCTTCCGCTCTGTGAAAAATCAATAAAATCAATAAAAACATTTAAAGAAAAAGAAGAAATCCACCTTCAAAGGAACCTGAGGGGGGCGGGGAGGGGGGGCTGCCCCAGCACCCCCCTCAGAGAAGCAGGAACCAATCCCTGAGCTCCACGTCGAGGCCCGCCTCCCTCCATAACAGCCCAAGGGCCCTTGGACGGGCAACTTCAGACCAGCACCCCTCTATCCCTTGCCCAGCCTTGAGAGAGAAGAGGTTCCAAGGGGTTCAAGGTCAGTAAGAGACCAGCTGCCTGTATCCTCACCTCTTCCCAGGTGCAGTGGGGCATACAGAGGGTGGGGGGCGGGGAGGCGACGGGGGGAGCTCTGGGGCAGGGGCCTGCAGTCAGGCATCCAGATGCCATGTGGCTCCGAGGGGCATGTGTGTAGAAGCTCAGGTGAGAGATGTTAGCTCCGGTTTGCAGAGCAGCTCACACTTGCACAAGCTGCGCTAATGCGGCCTCCTTTCATCATTCCTCAGGCTCCTAGTCTGCAGCTGAGGAAGCTGAGGCTGGCCCCGCACCAGGGCAGGAGGGAGCGGCCCCTGGCCACGGACGGATGACAGATGCGCAAGCTCATTCCTCTGCTTTGCACCCAGGCCTCACTCCCGGGAGCTCCCGGCACAGGGCCCTTCCCTCAGTGGAGTGACCACCAGGGTGCCGTATCCTGTCTCCCGCTCTGGGCCCAGGTGCCTGGGCTGCAGGGGCCACTGCAGAGGGATGAGGGTGAGGAGGGGGAAGCTTTGTCCGCAAACAAAAAACAAAACAAAACAAAGGGCGGAGGGCTCCCTGCGGTGGGGAAGGGCTCCTGGAGGAGCCTCAGCGCCGGCCTCGCCCGCGGTGGCCTTGGGAAAGTCATCCCCCTTTGCTGACCCCACGCTCCTGCCTGTAAACTAGGAGACCAGGCCCAGATCAGAGCATTTTAAAACATTTTGGCAGCAAAACACTGTTTTCAAATAATAAGAACTAATTACTAGCTGACGTGTATTAAGGATTTACTACGCACCACGCTCTGTAGTGAACATTTTACACACATGACAGCATTTATCCTCCCCACCCGATGAGTAGGTGCTCCATTAACCCCATTACACAGATGAGGAGGCCTGAGCCTCAAAGGGTTTGTACCTGCCCAGGGCTACTGATTAGTAAGTCACTGAGTAGAGGCTGAAACCCCCTTAATCTCCAAAATGTAAAGGGAACTCGTGCACCTTAACAAAAGGAAGACAGACAATCCAATTAAAAAATGGGCAAAGGACCTAAATAGACACTTCTCCAAAGAGAACGTACAGAAGGCCAAGAGACACATGAAAAAATATTCAAAGTCCCTGATCATCAGAGAGATGCAGATCAAAACAACAATGAGGTATCACCTCACACCTGTCAGAACGGCTATCATCAATAAGTCAACAAATAGCAAGTGCTGGAGAGGATGTGGAGAAAAGTTAACCCCTGTGCACTGCTGGTG
>NW_006286818.1:342272-347401 GCF_000327345.1 Myotis davidii
CTTTTTTTTTTTAAAGAAAGAAATTGAAACCCATGTCCACACTACCATGCTATCTCCCAATACCCCTCACCCGGAGTCGCTGCAGAAACTCTGGGTGAGGGACCTTGGGCCCTCCCAGCACTGACACCCCTCTACCCCTCACCCCAGCTCCAGAGAGCCTGCCACTCTCAGCACTGGGTCCTGGAGGAGCCGGGGAACTGCTCTCTCTTCCTTCCTGAGAAGGGAAGGCAACTGGGCTCGGATGGGCCCCAGGAGCCCACACTGGCTGAGGGGAAAGATCCCTCCACTGGGGGGCTCCCGGTGGAGTGACCACTAGCTCTGGTAGCAGCTCCTGGAGCCCTTAGCTTCCTGCTCCCACACACAGTGCGTGTGAGTGTGGCCTCGAGCCGAGGGGAGGGCACTCTGCTTCCCCACTCACAGCCAGGACGCTGAGCAGGGATGGGCGTGAGCAGAGCGGCTGGGACCTGAAGGCAGGCTCCGGCCCCAAGGTCCAGGGGCGTAAGGACTGCACATCAGGCAGCTGAAGTCAGGTGCCCTTCCCCGCCAGTAGAGGAGCGGGAGGCGAAGCAGGGCACACCATCACATTCTGGCGTGTGTGCCAGGAGCTGCGTGTGCTTGGCAATCGCACACCTGAGAGCTCAAAGGGCCTCAGACACCCTCACGCTCAGACCCATGTCCAGTGCCCACCCTCAGGCCCGAAGTCGGGACGCTGACTTGTGCACGGGCACAGACTAGCGGGGGAGATGAACTCAAGACCACCGGTTCTCACACCTCCTCGGCCACTCGAGACTGTGCTAACCCCACAGCCCAGGAGGGGGGCCTGAGCCCAGAACTACAGCTCGCTCCCTCCGTGGTCTTCTCCCCGAGCATCCTCATCACTGGGAGGTAAACTGAGTCCTGGGACTGGAAGGGATGGAGCCCAGCTGGTTGTTCCTAAGACGCAGCCTTGACTGACCCCCAGCCGGTCTCCGGGCCTCCGAGAGGGTGTGAGGGACCCGCCCAGGGCCGCTTCCCTTTAACAACCCAGCAGGGCAGACGTTTGCCAGTGCTTAACCCCTCAGTCCAGGCCGCCCTCCAAGAGAAAACCTTCATCAGGCTCATTTGAATTTCAAAAGACCTCTCCCTCTTCCCCTCTCTGCCCCACAGGCTCTGAGGCAGGAATATGGAAATTCATCCTGAAGTATGGAAATCACCTCCCTATGCAAATCAGCCACAGGCCCCTCTTCGGGCAACCACTGAACTGCTTCTCTTTTCAGCAGCTCTTGGGGCTCCCGGGCTCCCGCCTAGCGGGCACCGGAAGGGGCTGGCGGGTGGGAAGAATGTTGGCAGAAGGCAAGCAAGTAGGATGCCTCTCACCCAGGTGCCCAGCCAGGCCCACATGGGCCCGGCCACCTGCCTGCACCTCTGACAAACCTCGACCAGGCCACTCCGGCCCGGCTAAGGGCTGTCCCTCCCCCGCAGGGCGCGTCCCAGGCCTGGCTGGTGGGAGGGCAGAGCTGGGGGACGTGCCCTCCTCCTAGGGTCAGGAGCGGGGAGGCCTGGGGTCTTCCTGGTGCCAGGGCAGGAGGTGACCGCATGGCTGAAACGTGTATGTAAAACGTCATGCAAATGAGCATCTATTATTCTCTGAGTCAATAGCACGGGGTTATTAGGAGAGGCCTGGGTACAAGGCCTGAGCCCCGCCCCCCAGTCTCTCAGGGCCCTGCTGCTACCCAAGGAGGGCCCTCCCCCAGCATTCGTCCACGGAGGTGCCAGGGGGGCCTCCGAAGAGCCAGTGGCTGAAGTCCCCAGAAGTGAATTCAGCCTTTTTGCGGGTCTCTTCGTTCTCTGACCCTGGCCGCCCTCCAGACCCTGAGGTTCCAGCGAGGGGGACGCAGCCTGGGCTGGGCTGGGCCGACCTCACCCACCTGCCCTTTGGAGGGTGCTGAGCTGGCTCTTCCCCACGCCTCCCAACCCAACTAGCCCTGCCCTAACCGTGGGCATCTGGGCACAGCCCTGGCTGGGGGACACCCTCCACTGGATGCTGGCTGAGCCTCCAGTCCCATTTCTCTGCCCCTCCGAACCCCTCAGACCTGAGCTACCTGGACCAGGAGCACTGCCAGTGGGCACCCGAGTTTCCTCCAAGCGTTGTTTTGGTTGTTGTGTTTTGTTTTGTTTTAATCCTCACCTGAGGATATTTTCCCATTGGTTTTAGAGAGAGTAGAAGAGAGAGGGAGAGACAGAGAGAAACATCAATGTGAGAGAAACACATGGATTGGTTGCCTCGTGCACGTGCCCTGACCAGGGCCCAGGCTGGGGAGGAGCCTGCAACAGAGGTACATGCTCTTGACTGGAATCGAACCCGGGACCCTTCAGTCTGCAGGCCGACGCTCTGTCCACAGAGCTAAACCGGCCAGGGCTCCCAAGGGCTCTGATTTTGTGAGTGAGTCTGTGTATGTCTCTGTCTGTCTGTCTGTGAGCTTAAAGGAGGGGGCAGAACAAAACAGACGTGCATTTCAGTTGCCTGGATTTGGGCCGCTCCTCATGATCCTGAGATGCACCCTGATTTGGCTGCTCATTTCACTTTAAATTCTTTCCTGCTCTTTTCCACACCAGGGGGTCATCCAACGCCCCCCCCCCCCGCCCCCGCACTGTTTCTTGAGGAGGAGGGGGACCCAAGAGACCAAGGCATTTACTCAGGGCTGTGGGCGGGTGCAGCCCTGGGCCTAGTGAGGGGCTGGGGCCCTGGCTGCCCTGGCCATGTCTCTGGAAGCTGCTCAACACCTTGTCTCACCTGAGTGTGGCGTTGGCATTCCAGACCTGCCAACAGGGTAGCCGGACCCCCTTCCCTGTGGGGACCCCCTCTCCCCTGCCAGGACCTCCTCCCCTGCCGAACCCCCTCTCCTGCTGACCCCCTCTCCTCACACCAGTGCCCACAGCGGGGGGAAGAGGAATGTTGAGGCCCTTAGATGCACCGGGAAAGGGCTCTCCTTGGTTACTGGTTTAAATTTTATTTCCATCGCCATTTCCCCTCTCTGCCCTCCTCCTCCGCACCCAGGCCCCTCGCTGCTGTGGAAAGGGCGACTCGGACCCACCTGCCCACTCCCTGAGCCCGCATCCGGGCAGCGCTGCGAGCTGTCTGTCTGGGAAGGGGGACTTAGAAATGGCACGAGCACCCAGCACCAGCTAGTGACTCTCCCGTGGGTGCAGGGGACCAGTGGGTCCTGTTGAGCAGACGGCGGGTGCAGGCCGCGCGCCAGCGGACCAGGCACTGGGCTCTGACCGCCGGAAGTCAAGCGGGCGGTGCTCCCGGCAGTGCCCGGAGGAAGAAGCCCGCGGAGCTCAGGCTGGCAGGAGAGGCCTGGCCGCCCGCCCGGCCCCTGCACTGTTCCTTCCCGTGCTTCTGGGGCCAAAGAGAGGGCGGCCGGGTGCAGGAGGGGCACTGCCTTCCAGAGGTCCCGGAGGAAGAGCCGCTGGTCACCACGGACCGGCCCAGCCCACAGCCCTCCAAGCCGAGGGCCCTGCCTGGCCTGCCCTGTGGGCGTCTATGAACGAGAAGTAGAGGTTTGCCCTGGTGGGTGTGGCTCAGTGGATAGAGCGTCGGTCTGCGGACTGAAGGGTCCCGAATTTGGTTCCAGTCAAGGGTATGTACCTCGGTTGCAGGCTCCTCCCTGGCCTGGGCCCTGGTCAGGGTGCGTGCAGGAGGCAGCCAATCGAGGTGTTGCTCTCACATCGACGTTTCTCTCTTTTTCTATCTCCCATGTTCTCTAAAAATCAATGGGAGTATCCTCAGGTGAGGACTAACAGCAGCAGGGAAGTAGCTGGGAGCTGGGATTTTGAAAAACAATCCATGTAACTGGTTGATGATGATGATGATGATGATGTCGGTTATTTGACAATAAATGAACTGTGAAAGTGAACAGCACTAAATACCACATGTTTAATACAGGGCTGCACCTGAGGCCTGGGAGGCCAAGGGACCTCATCTCCGCCACAGGCCCCGGAAACCGGGCGGGAGGACAGCCCTGGCGGGGGAGGGCGACCCGGAGGCCTGGCTCGCGCTGCAGCAGGCGGGCCTCAGAGAGAGGAGGACGGACTTCCAGGCCTGAGGAGGATATTGTATAAGAACAGAGGGGATAAATGTGGTGGGAAAAATAAAATTATAAAAGAACAGAACAGGTGGCCAAGAGACATCATGGCATTAGCTTTTCTTAATAAGAGGGAAACACATAGGGCTCTGCCCGTGACGTCCAGTCCCTTCCACACGGTGGAGAGACAGTCGGGCCTGGCGTCTGCACCAGCGTATTCCTACAGCTTCTCAGTCCTGTGGACGATGGCGGAGGCGATAAACCATGCCGGAAACATCTAGAAAAAGAAAAAGAAAAAGAAAGAAAGAAGAGAAAAGAAAAAAGAAAAAGAGAAAAAGAAAAGAAAAGGAAAAAAGAGAGGGAAAAAACAGCCCCAAGAACAGTACATTTTTTCATCTTCCAGGGATGGTTTTGAAATGTCTCCAGAGGAGAGAGAGGTGTGGACGAGATGTCCGCTCAAAATCCCTAACCTCAAGTCTTCGTATCAGCGCCCCCCTGCCCACGTCTGCATGGACTGGGGCTTCATGTTTCTCTCCAGGAGGTGGGAGCGGAGCTGGCACAGGCCGCGGCACAGGGTCAGTCACCAAGCTCCAACCCCAGGGGCCACCTGGCTCACCCAAGGTCCCACATCTCTCAGCGACAGGGCCTGGCTAGTCTCCTGAATGTTCCTGATAATCACCAGCCTGAGGATGGTCGCATTTGTGCTGCTCTTAATCCTCACCCGAGGGTGTTTCCAGTGAGTGTTAGGGAGAGCGAACAGAGAGGGAGAGACAGAGAGACATCGATGTGAGAGAGACACATGGATTGGTTGCCCCCGCACACACCCCAACCAGGGCCTGGGCCGGGGAGGAGCATGTGTGTGTGCGTGCACGTGTGTGTGCGCGCGTGTGCGCGTGTGCATGCATGTGTGTGTGCGTGCACGTGTGTGTGTGTCTCGCGCGTGCACAGGCCTCTGCAGGAAGAGCTGCCAATAGGAGGCCTTTGCACTCCCCCCAGCTCCGCGCGCTCCCAAGGACGGCCTGGACGGCCCTCGCTGTCTGCCCTGGAAAGGACTGCTTCCCT
>NW_006286818.1:347599-348295 GCF_000327345.1 Myotis davidii
TCTCTCCCTGGGAACCTGGAGAATCACCAACCTCTGGGCTCCCCTACAGCTCCTGGCCGTTTCCTCTTTACACGGAAAGCTCAAGTGTGAAGTGAGGAGACTCTGTCCAGGTTCCCCAAACAGCTGCTCGCCTGAGTGGCCGACCCGAGTGTGGGGCAGGCGTCAGTCCCTCTCCCGCACAGACCGGACAAGGGAGCCAGGGAGGAAGGGACGGCTGACCCAGCCCCGTCCTGGTCTGCAGCTCTCCTCTCCCTCCTCCCCTCCCACACCGCTGAGGGGGACAAGGGCCACCTCAGGCATCTGCTCCACTGTCATCTGAGCTGCGAGGGGCAGGGCTGGTGCCTCCGAGGCTGGTGCAGGATAAGAGAAGGGAGAGAGAGAGTTCTCTCAGGGGCCAGGGTCTCACCCTCCACAGAAGGGGAGTGAGTGGCCCAGCCCTGCCCTGTCTCCCCAAGGACCTGGCCCCCCGCGGGTGGGCATTGCCTCTGGAGCGAGACCCGCCCACTTTCCAGGGCTGGACTCCCTTCCCTCCTGTCACTCTCATCTCCCTGCTTCTCTCTCTCTCTCTCATCTCCGGTTCCCCCGTGCTAGTCCCCAGTCTCCCCACCACCACCTTTGGCTACAGAGTCCCTAGGAAGACCAGGTTTCCTTTGTCATTTGCTAGGTGTGGGGTCCTGGGGCGGGCGGGTGGGCCGG
>NW_006286818.1:348548-353237 GCF_000327345.1 Myotis davidii
ACCCCACGCCCTCACCTGCCAAGGGGGGACCTCGTCTCCCTGCAGGGGACTGAGCCGACCGTCTCTGTCCTCTCCTCACTGTGCGGTCAGCTGGGACCAGTGTGGTCAGACGAGTGGGCTCGCTGCAGGGGTGCGTGGGGCTCAATCACCCCTGGGAGCTTGTGGAATGCATTGGGCATCTCCTTACCAAGCACTCCAGTGAGCCCCGATTCAGGGGGATGTGGGGGTGACGGAGAGGACAGTGCAGAAATCCAGAAACAGCTCGCTCCAGCCTCTGCTGGGGTGGGAAGGACGGGCAGGGCGGGGCCTTCCCTGGCCCTAGAGCTGTCACTCTCTGAGACCTGGGCAGCTGACCCTCCACCTGCGACTCCCAGACAGGAGGACGAGAGGGAGAAAGACTTGTCCTGCCCCGTCCCTTCCAACCAGGCGCCTGTCTGGGCCTGGGACTGCTCGCCCTGGGCCCTGGCCGTCTGGGCCTGTGAGGATGGGGAAAGCGGCTCCTCTTCCCAGCTGCCCCCCAAACCTGTGCCTTGTGGGGATTTCACACAGCACAGAAGGCGCCCTGGGGCACTGGGGCTTTCTAGGTCACCTCTGTTTATAGTTCCTTTAAACCCAGACACAAGCCACCTCTTCATTCATGCCCTGCTGGGAGGAGGACTCTGCCTCTTAGAACCCCAAAGAAAGCCATTAACCCAGGCTGGTAACCATGGTGACGCATAATTAGCTCTCTGTAAGAACTGAGTCACAGTGGCTTTCCAGGAAGTGTGGTTGCTTAATCAGCGACCTCTTTTTTCTCGCCCTGGAAAACATGCAGCGATTTGATGATCACCTAATAGGGGTGCTGCAGCCGCTGAGCTGGGCCCCGAGGAGGGACGGCTCCGCGGGGAAGTGCCGGGCAGCGTGGACTTGTCTCCTTGGAGTCCAGGAGCCACACACCAACCTTTACTGAAGGTGAAAGGAGAAAGACCACTCTCCGGGGCCGACCTGCTTGGCAGAGATGAAGGGGAGAAGGGCCGCCCTGGCTGCAGCCCCAAAACGCCAGGTATTACCGGGTCACAGAATCCCAACAATGCCATTCAGGTAGCGATGGTCTCAGCCGCCATGAGCCACGCCAGGTCTAAGGCCTTTACACGCCCTCCGCCAGCTCTCAGCCAGTCTCGGGGATGTGCACGAGCTGTCCCGTTACAGGACGGGGAGGCTAAATCCACGTATTGATCACGCACCTAAATCCATGTATTGATCACGCACCTAAATCCACGTGTTGATCACGCACCTAAATCCACGTGTTGATCACGCACCTAAATCCACGTGTTGATAACGCACGGGGAAGCGCAGAGCTGCGACTCCCACCCGCTCTGTCCAAGCCTAAGCCCGCTGCTCCAGGCCACCTGCTCCTGCCCCCCGGAGGCACGGTGGCCGGGCTCAGGGCGCACACTGATTGGCAGTAACCCTGAGATGACATCAGGTTCCAAGTCTCAACCTATGTTCAACCTGGATTCTTTCTCCTTCGACTGCCTGTCCCCAGCTCCACGTCCCCGAGAGGAGGCCAGCCTCACCCAGACTGTCAGCGCCTCCTCCGTCCACCCCCACCCTGGGGAGCGGAGCCCTTCCTCTCCTGGCACGCCCCCCCCCGCCCCGGTTTTTCTCTAGGAGAGTGTGTCAGAGCCAGGACTGTGCCTTCTCCAGCTGGACTGGCTTTAAGGCCTCGTTGGAGTTCCTGAGGTTGGAAAGAACTGTCTTCTCAATTGGGAAAGACGGGTCTCACCCCACAGAACCTCAGGAAAACATACTCAGCTAGTGAATCACCTGCAAAACAGATGCCACGGGCCCGCTCGCCCAGCTCAGCTGTCTCCACACAAAGTCAACGAGCAGCCTCCACGCTGCTGTGCAAACAGACACTGTTTCAGTATGAAATTGGGGGCAGAAATGGAACCGAGAATGCATCCTGCAGATGCCCCGCCCACAAGAACTCCGTTATTTTATCCCTTACCCAGTCTTTTAGCTTCAAGAATGGAACCGGGCGGTACCGGGAGGCCTGCCTGAAGACTGGGAAGGTATTTCACTCTGGGGTCACCAATTCCTTTCCATTTCTAATGTCTGCATCTCCAATGACCCAGATGAAAGGCTAATTGAAGTCTTGTTGGGATGCTATTAAAGTTATTTGGTGGGGTTACAATTCATACTCATCTTTCTTTAAGTTATTTTTAATTATATGGAGCTTTCAAAGCAAGGCCTGAACTAGAGAGTTAAAAGCAGGCAGGTATGAAACTTTCTTCCCATTCTCCCTGCCTCTCTTTCTTCTTCACACAGCAAAGGCCTCCCTCTGCGAGTCCTCACACCCACAGCTTCACCTTCTCCAGTTCCTGCCTCTGCACACGGGTCTGGTGGGTCCTTGAGGACCAATGAGAAATCGGGGTGAGGGAGGAAGGCTCTGGTCTCCATTTGCTGCAGACAGCACCTGCCGGGAACACGCCTGCTGCCTCAGGGGGCTGGAGTGGAGCATCAAGACATGAACCTCCTCCCTGACTTGTTTGTTTTGTTTTTAAGGGTCTGGCCTTCTAGCCAAGTTCTAGAGGTTTGTCCCACTGCAGATCCAGGTGTACGGTTCAAAGGCTCGGGTCTTACCCATGTCCCCAGGGAATGCCTTCATTCCCTAGGGCCCACCTTCTGGGTCTGATTGGCTAAAGGACCAAGTGAGAACAGATACCATGTTGTTGGAAGACTTTCAAAAACTCTCTCACACTCTGCTTTCCTGCCCCATCCCCAGAAGAGAAGACCTTCTTACCTGTGTCCACCTGGCTGAGGGCACCGTGACCATCTGTGGAATCGGCTACGTCCCCGCTCATCTTGACATCTGTAGGAAAAGCACCGCTGATTTCAACAACAGGTCATGCTTTTTCTTGCTATGACATATGTGGCTCTAACCAAACAGCAACAATGAATGTGTAATTTACAACAACCATTCGACTCTCAGACTCCTGGTTTCTGGACCCACAGCCATTAGAGTATTCATAAGCTCCGGGCACACATCGCCTCCTTTCACACTTGCCTCCCTTCCCTGGCCTCCCTCCCCTTCCTCCCAGGCTCCCAGGGGCTGCTCACCTCCTATTATTATGGTCATTCCCTCCCATCACCAAGCTCCGTGGGAGACATGTAACGAGGGGAGGGGTAGAGTGGGGGTGGGAGAGAACTCTTGCCATTCTCCATCCTCATTTGCTTTTGGATTTGGGGAATTTATTTTACTTGTTAAAGTTGCATAAGAAGTAGCCATCTTTCCTCCTCCCCCCGTAATAACCCTCTCCTGCAAGGTAAGAGTACCTGAATTAAGGCATCACCTTGTCACCTCTCTTCTCTGATTCCTGCCTCTGGACCTCAGAGGTCAGCAGCAACTCCCTAGGAATGAAACCCAGCTCCTCCGGAGTCTCCCTGGAGAGCCCGTCCTTCAAGGTCCTTCCCTCCTCTCCGACGCCCAGAGCGCCCGGGGACACAGGCCCACAGGCGGGTCCGGACCTCCCAGGAAGAGAATGCCTGGCAAGGCCCATCTCAGCTCCCTGGGCTGTGGGTTCGCCTCTCTGTCCGGCTCCATTTCAATAAACTAAACATTAACCCCAAAGACAGCTGCCAGCACCTATGAGGCCCCCAAGTGAACTCCAGAGTCAGGAGAGAGAAGGAAAGAGGCATTTCAGCCTCACTCTCTCAACTACGCTCCTTAGTAAACACCCAGAAGAATCTATAATAATAAAAGCATAATATGCCAATTAGACCAAACGACCTTCCAGGCGAAGCGGGGCTGTGAAGGAAGCCCAGGTCACGGGTGCCTGCCGGCGGTCGGAGGAAGGAAGGCCTACTCTTGCATGAATTTTGTGCATCAGGCCTCTAGTATTTTATACAAATAGTGTGGATCCTCACCCCACCTCTTCTCTGGGGCAGCATCTTTCAAACCAGATCAAGTCTCCATGAGCCAATTTGCATACCTGGCTCGCCAGCCAATCCCAGGTAAGCAGACAGTATTCATTTGCATATCTGGCTCACCAGCCAACCCCAGGTAAGCACACAGTAATTATTTGCATACCTGACTCACCAGCCAATCCTAGGTAAGCACACAATATTCATTTGCATGAGGTCATGAGCAGTTGGCAGTCTGGCCATAATCAGGATGCAGGGAAAGGGGGACCACTTCTGCAGGGCAAGTGGGAGCAACCTGCTCATTTGAGGGGCAGGAGCAATAACGTGTGTGGCTCTGGCAGACATTTACATTGTGGCCCCTGGGGGTGCAGTGACTACAGGGCAGCAGGGTTGACTTCCCTGCCTAGCCAAACAGAGATGGGGAGTCCAGAGGCTCTCCAGCCCTTAGGACATCCCAGAAGCCAGGGAGACCACAGCCAAGCCCTGCCACCTCTCCCGTGCACTGCACTGAGGAGGGCATCTCCTGAGTCCGAGTCCTTTCTGCTACAGTTGGAACTTCTCCGTTGAGTCTGTCCTGCATGAAGTCGCAGACTGACTAGTGCAGGGCACTTGGGCACATCTGCAAAGGGCTCTGGGCTGCTCGCCTTGGTGCCAGTGGCAAATTGGGCTCTGCTTCACCCCCTAAGCACTGCCCCGGAGCTGGGCCTGGCCTAACAGAGTGCTCAGCCCTCGCCCACCCACAGGGATTCCTTGGCAGTGCTGAGAAAAAGTCAGCGGCTGCTG
>NW_006286818.1:353262-356359 GCF_000327345.1 Myotis davidii
GCAAACCTAAACTTGTGCCCTTGACCCTGGACATGTGCCCTTGACTGTAATCAAACCCGGGACCCTTTAGTCGGCAAGCCGGCACTCTATCCACTGAGCAAAACCAGCCAGGGCCCCTTGGAGACATTTTAATCTGCTTCAGTAGTGCCTGTCATTCAAAGCCTGGGTTTGGGTAGCACACACACCTGGGTTTAATTCCAGTGCCATCACATCAAGTTGGGGGATCCTGGCCACATACCGGAACCTCAGTTTTCTCAACTGAAAAATGGGAACAAAGTCACTTCCCAGAGTTACTGTGAGGAGCAAATAAAATAGTGCCTGCAGCCTGCCCTGGCACAGGGTGAGCCTGTGACACACCAATGAGCTGAACAGAGGCAGGTTGGGAGGTGAGCCCTCTCCTAGTACAGACACCAGCTTCACTCCCTGTCTCAGCTCTGTGATCATCTGGCCGCTACCTGGGGGACCTTTGGCATTCTCCAAATTCTGATTTCGCCTGAAAAATACTCATGTAGACAGGAGTTCAAGATTCAGTAAGGCTGGGCTGACGATCAGAGACCCTGAGTCAGCTTATTTCAAACTCCTGACCTTTAAGAAGGGTACTTTTATTTTTAGCTAAATCATCACTTTATGCCTGTAACCCACCCTGCAGTGCCTTTCAATACGCCCGAGGCCACCCTTCTTTCCTGGAGCTTAAGAAGCGGTCCTGCCTGTGTGTGGACAGGATGTGAAGGAGTCACGGGTCCCACACGCACATTGTGGCGCAGCACTGGCCCTCTGGGCTGGACCGGACCTGAGCCTGCGTGGAGGGGCAGCCTGAGGTGACCTGGGGAGCTCCTCTAAGTCCCACAGGAGACTCCTCTGCTGAGAACCGGTTCCTGCCGGTAGGAGCTAGGGCCGATGGGTGGGACGAGCTCTTGGGTCTCAGCCTAAACATGGGCCAACACCGAAACTCCCCGGGAAGCCGTCACCTTCTCCTGTCAGACAGCTCACGGGTGAGCGAGCGAGGTGCGGGCGGGCCCGGCTCGCTGCTCTTATCTCAGTTGCAACCAAGCAGGCTCTTTGGCATCACTCCCGCCCCGGGAGGCTCGGCTGCTCTAGGTGAGAGCGCAGATACCAGCAGCGACTTTCAGCCGGCACCCCATATGCCGAAGCGGGGGCAGCACGTTGGCAGCCGCCTCGCCCCGCCCTGTGCCTTGGCGTGACCCAGGAGCAGCCCCTCCTTAGGCATCTGTGACCCAGGATGTGTGTGAACCGCAGGAGCCAGGCCCTGGGGCGCCCCCCCACCCCCGCCCCAGCTGCAGGCGGCATCCTCCCTGCCTCGGACTCCGGGGTCCAGCTCCCCCTGACCTCTCACGTGGCACCATGATGGGGCATGTCCACCAGAGGACAGTCAAGGGACCCAGCCGTTCCATCTGGGGTCGGCCAGGACTCCCTCTCTTCCCTGCAGGAGACTCTCTTCTTCAAGAGAAATCCACTCCCTCGCATGACGGCCTCCCGACCACAGGGAATCCCCGGCTGTCACTGACCCCTTTTCCAGCCTCAGGGGAGCAGCTCGCAAGGAGAAGGCAGAGAGAGAGAGCTGTGGAGGCAGAGAGAGAGAGCTGTGGCAGCCGGTGCCCGCCTCGGGCTGCTCCCTGCGCCTCTCTCTCCCCTCCTTCCTTGTCTGTCTGCCTCGCTCCCTCTCACCTCCCCTCTGCCTGGTTTTGGCTTGGGAGCTGGGGTGCGGTGTCCCCAGGTCTGGGGACTTCATGCCTGCTCCGTGTTCCTGCTCCCACGTGGGAGCTGCTCTCTGAAGTCCGCACGGCCCCCGCCCCAGGCAGACCTGGTCACGGCTTACACCCAGGTTATCAGAGCAAAAGGAGGGGCTGACTCCGGGCACAGAGCTGTGGTGCTGTCTGCGGGGCTGCGCCCGGGCTGTGTGCTCCTGCTCCGACCTTCCCCTACTCCACCTGTGCCAGCGAGCCAACGGAGGCGGCCCCAGGAGCCCAGGGCTCGCGTTCACAGGGCAGTGCTGCTGTCAAGGGGGCAGCAGGGCAGAGGCTACTGGGAGGGGAATAGGGCCCAGACCCAGTTCCCACCAAGAGGCTCCTGGACTGAGAGCCCTAGAGAGGGACCCAGACCGAGCCACGCCACAGAGGGCCTGCCTCACAGCGCAGCCGCCACGCCACCGAGGACCCACAGAGACAGCCTGGCTTGCACGGCCCACTGCGGAGACCAGCAAAGAGAAGTTGCAAGTGCGGATCCAGGCTGACTCCACAGAAAGCCTCCCTGAGGGACCCCCAGCACACACAGGGCCCAGCACACACAGAGCCCAGCACACACAGGGCCCAGCACACACAGAGCCCAGCACACACAGGGCCCAGCACACACAGGGCCCAGCACACACAGGGCCCAGCACACACAGGGCCCAGCACACAGGGGGAGCGCAGCCTGAGGAGGAGAGATGACTCAGGTGACCCCAGAGGCAGATGAGCCTGCCCCGAGGATCACCTCCTTAGGGGTTCAGGCTCTGCTCTGGGCCTGGAACTCATGGGGTGAGGGGGTGTCTGGGCCTCCTCCAAGACCAAGGCCTCGGGGCAAGGCCCTCTCCTGTCCCTGGCTTTCCTGTTCTCTGCTCCATCCTCTCAGCCTGCAGAGGCCAAGAAGCCAGTCCCAGCTGCCCCACTCCCTCCCCTCCCCCACCCCAGCTGGAGGGGGTGAACCGCCCCCCCAGGAAGTCTCTGATCTTGGCCCTAAAGGACTCCCGCTGGGCCCGGGGGGCCCGGGCGGGGGCAGGGGCATTTCTGAAGTCTTGCTCCCATTCCCCCCCAGGCCTTCTTGGTGGGAAGTGAAGGAGGACAGGGCGTCTGTCCCAGGTCGGCCCGGTCCCTTGTGGTGCCACAAGGCTGGGAACAGATTTCCCCCAAACACAGGCTGATGGCAGGTGGTTTAGCTTCACCAAGCCCTTCCTGGCAGCTCCTGACACCTGGGGATCCCCTCATAGTCAACACCCCTGTTAGCCTGCCCTTCACGGGGTCCTGCGTGTTTTCAGGACTGAGACAGGCCACGGGACAGGCCGACGGGACAGGCCGACGGGACAGGCCGATGGGACAGGCCG
>NW_006286818.1:356538-357550 GCF_000327345.1 Myotis davidii
GACGGGACAGGCCGGCGCCTGCAGCCTGCTCTGCTCGCTGGGGTGGGCTTCCTCACGCTCTGCTCCTCCAGGAAGGAGAGCAGGTCACAACTCTGCCGGCTGCATCCTCAGGAACGGCCTTGGCGAGTCAGCTGCTGGTTGGAAATGGCCAAAGGGGCTCTGCTTCCTCATTTTCTTTGCTCGGATCCTCAGACTCCCAGAAGGCCCACCCTCAGGGGCAGTACCTCCTGCCCTACCCCAGCTGGGGAAGGAGGGTCAGCAGGGTGATGGAGGGGCCTTGGCTCACCCCAGGCCCACACTCCACTCCTGCGGGAGACACTGACTCCTGGGAACACACTCTATCAGCTGGGCCCCGCCCGAGACAGGGGGGCTCGTGTCTGATGGGGGGGGGGGGCTCGGAGTGGAAGTGCCTCTGCCACGGGCCCCGCCCAGCCCTGCCAGACGCCATTGCCTCCACACCCGAGCCCACAGCATTGCCAAGGCCCACAGGCATCCAGCGGGCCCACCTTCACCACCTCCCAGCTCACCTGGGGACACCTGTGGCCGCAACCCTATTCACAGCTGGGGGCCTGGCATCTGCCAGGGGTGCCTCTGTGACTGCCCCCCCCCCAGACCACATTGATGCCCACTTTGCCTCCACTTCACATAAATGCCCAGGACACCACACATGTAACATGTGGGTACTAGTACGTTCCTCACTGACACCTCCCAGTCCACACCCCTGTGGCCGAGTGAGCCACGCCTGCAGTTAGTGGACAGGCGATCCAGGGGCCACAGAGTTCACACACCCACATCAGGAGGGAGGCTTCGGGAGCCCCCGCCCCCAACCCCGTAGCCCCACCTGCATGCTTTCCCAAGGTCCCCCAACGTCTACCCCCCCAAACTAGCACACCACCCCTTCTCTTCTGGCCACGGGGAGGGAGACCCAGAAGGTGCCCTCGGACCTCCCCGCGCAGGCACACCTGTCGGCTCACCCCTGCCCCCTACCTGAGTGCATGAGCTCCAGGTTCAC
>NW_006286818.1:357865-363312 GCF_000327345.1 Myotis davidii
CACCGCGCCAGCTCGTGGCGACCGGGACTCGGGATCTAGTGGGCCTTTTAGGAACCCCTCGGGACCCGCGGCCGAGCTGGCGTTGGCTGGACGTGGGACGGACTTGCGAAGCGTGAGGCTGCAAGGAGCGGAGGAGCCATGTGTGTGGAGAAGCCATGGGTGTCCCGAAAAGAATCTGGCTTGGGAATCGTCTCTCTCAACCCCTTACCCTCTGGGCTACATGAAACATGGCTTTTCACCTCCCTGAACTCAGTTTACTCATCTGTAAAACGGGGCAGTGCAAACCCTAACTAGCATCTCTCTGTGTGGAGTTAGCAGGTGGCCAAGCTCACCGGCCCCAGTGCATCTGAGAAACATCCTGGGACCGAGATGGCCCCAGCTTATGGTCATGGCTTCCAGGTAAAGACACTGCCCCCTGCCTGCCCACCCAGGTTCAGATTGCTCTCAGCTCTGAGAGGATGATGGGAAAGTTATCAGGTGAGGGGTGCTGGGGACAGCTGGCTCCCTCATCAATTCCCTAGTGACAAATCAAGCCTGGCTGGACCCAGGTCTCTAGACGCATTCTAGTGCTCTTTGCACCCATCATAGTTCTGAGGCCCCCCGCCCACCCACCCCCCTCACGCTTTAGGTTTCAGTAAGTGGTGCCAAGGCAAGGGGTCACCTGTCTGGTTAGCACAGAAAGCCCTGTGCCAACAGGAGGGCCGGCCCTTTCTTCCAGACAGGTCTCCCTACCAAGCCACGCTCGTGTCCGGCAGATTCCTGCTCACAACGCAGGTCCTGGCCTCCCTGTGCTGTGCCGGGTCCTCTGTGTTTTTCTCCACCTGCGGTGTCTGTCCACCTTCCAGCCGCGCCCAATCACCCCTGTTTTTGTATCCAGCATTGGCTGAACTTCCACTCTGTGCAGGGCACTGTACTAACACTTTAAGGCATCTACCTTGTTTCGTTATCACATCTTGTAAGCCCGACTGTTATTATTTCCGTTTTACAGATGGGGCAGGTGAGGCTGAGTGCGTGTAACTGGCTCTGATGCTCAAGCTCTGCCCTCTGCTCCCTCTATGCACAGTTCAAAGACCACTCCCTGTTGGAAGCAGGGCGTGGCCTGACCTTTTACTGAATAACCACTTCCTGGGCATGGCCCATTTCTTAGCACCCTGTGGTGGGCTCTGTGCCACTTCTCCTGCCCTCCCTCCTGGTTGCTAAAGGGTTGGTGCCCCCATAGGCCTGGCACCGTGCTGAGTCCACAGCTCTCAGGAAGGGCACCCTGGGGGAATAGGAAGAACTTCAGAACTGCATCTTCAGGGACAGAGACCTCCCTCCCCAGCCACACTGTCTCCTCCCCCGCCCCCACTGGGGGGGGAGGAGAAGGGATTCCCCCCATTCTTCCCGCTGCTGGGGAAAGAGATCAACCAAGACTTCTCTGCAGCCAGTGAGCCCAGGGAGCCCCACTCGACACTTCCTGTCTGTCCATCCCTTCCCTCCCCTGCTGTCTCCTCTCCTGCCCCTCCCTGCAGGCTGGGCCCCTTCCCTGGGGTCCATTTCTGATCTGCAATTGCACCTCTCCTGCCATCATCCTACAAAGCATATGTTTATATACCCCGTGTGCCTGGGACTTCCCTATCTCGATTTGCATATCATTTGCATGGCTGTGTGCAGGGCGGGTCTGACTCTGACTGCAGTACCTGGGACCTGGTTCTTTTGTCCACATGCAAAGTTATGCTGTGTCTCTGCGCCGGTTTCCCAGAAGCCAGGGGAGCATGTGCCTGATGACACCTCAGGGCCTTCCAGCTCCAGGGCCTAGGATTCTGGGGCCCGAGGGTGGGTCAGGAGCGGGGAGCCGAGGACGGTGCCATTGGGACAGAGATGGGCACGGGAGGCTCCCAGTTGGAAGCACAGCCTTGGGTTTCAGCCATGGCATGTGGCAGGGTGGGAGGGGCCGGCATGATCTCACCCCTTTCTTCCCTCATTCCATCCACATTGGCTGTGCACTCCCCTCGAAGCCAGGATGCTGCTACATGCTGGGCATCTTAGCACAGCTTTAGAAGGAAGGGATTTTTTTTTTTTTAATCCTCATCTGAGGATATTTTTCCATTGATTTTTAGAGAGAGTGGAAGAGAGAGAAAGGGAGAGAGAAACATTGACTGGTTGCCTCCATCATGCCCCTGACCAGGGCCTGGGCTGGGGAGGAGCCCATAACCCGGGCATGTGTCCTTGATCAGAATCGAACCTGGGAACCTTCAGTCCACAGGCTGACATTCTATCCACTGAGCCACACTGGCGAGGGCAGAAGGTATAATTTTTAGGCTCCTTCTATAGAGGAAACTAAGATTCATGGAGAGCAATGTAGATGGCAGAGGGGGAGGGATCTCAACCAGGCCTGCCAGACTCCAAAGCCGGTACTTATCCCGCCTCCGTGCCCGGCCTCAGTCTCCTCTCTCCTCTCCCTTCCATGACCTTGGAACTTAGGCATCATCCATACAAGGTCACAGGACAAGTCACACAGAGGAGGGACCCTTCCACTCCGCTCCTCCTCACCTGCTCCTCCCGGGGCCCAGAAAGGCGGTGGGCACACAGTCCCTAAGGGCTTGGAGCAGCAGGGGCAGTGTTGAGTCCTCCTCTCGCTGACTTGCTCAATGGTCATTGCAATGAAATGACCTGGAACAGGAGCTCAAAAGACCCCCTTTCCCCTCCCTCCTTCCCCACATTGAGTCCCCATGAATTCAGCTTTGTGGGTTCAAGGCAGATGAGAGGAGGTGGGGGAGGTGATAGTCCATGTCTGTGCTTCGTATGGGAGAGGAAAAACCAGGGGGAGAGAGAAGGGGTTGCCTGGGGTCAGACAGGAACATAAGGAAGAAAGGCTGAAAGAAGAGGGACAGGAAATTTCAGAGCCTTTGGACATCAAGGAGGCCTATGCAAATAACATGCAAATGACCTCTCGCTGGGCTGCTTCCCCTACCTCTCAGTAGCTGGAGGATTTTTTCAGGGAGTAACCACAGTCTTACTCCAGGATGCTGTGGTCCCCAAACGGTGGTCAACGTGGACCCCTCCCAGTCCTGGGGTCTCCTTGGTTGCACCTCTAGGAAGTCACTAGCTCCAAGGCTCTCTGTCTGGAAACACCCAGGAATCAGGCTTCCCCTTCCAGACACATTGCTGGGCATGGTCTATAGCCTGGGCATGGTCTATATAGCCTGGGCATGGTCTATAGCCTGGGCATGGCCTAGCCTGGGTCGGTCTACAGTGCCCCAGCCTTGTTCCTCCCGAAGCAGAGAACAGAGGCCTCCTTGGCCACAGGCCCTGCTGCACATTCTCACTTCCTGCCCTGTCAGCGGGATTGAGCTGTCAGACCTGGGAAAAGGGCGGAGAGCGAGGCGCCCTGGAAGGCCACCAAGCAACAAGTCCCTTCTAGCTTCCTCTGCCTGCCAGACGAACTGCGGGGTCCGGAGCGTGGGGCTGCGTGGCGGGGTCAGCTCGCTGCCTTGGGGCCACCATAGGGATCGAATCCAAGCTCAGCTTCTCCAAAGAGCGGATGGAACAAGGCAGAGGCCAGGAGGAACTCGGAGCCCTTTTTAAACATCACACCTCGGAGTCACGGTGCCAGGGAGGATTGCAGAATAGGGGTGTGTTGGGGGGTGTCAGGGCGATGAAGTGAGAGATGCTCTGGGAATCATGATAAAGCCACTGTTGCTGGGGATTTGACTGGAGAGGACATGAGTCAGGACACACAGGTGTTCACCCCCTGCCTGTCCCCGATGCTGAGCCACCCTGCACATCCTGCTCTACCTGGGACCCACCTCCATCCACATCCAGGGGAGACACACACACACTCATCACCCATTTTGCACTTGAAGTTTCCAAATAATAGGACATACTAAAACGTATTTAATGTTAACACGGCATAACAACTCTGTTTTTATTTATTTTAAAAAATATTTTTTATTGATTTCAGAGAGGAAGGGAGAGAGAGAGAGACAGAAATATCAATGATGAGAGAGAACCATTGATTGGCTGCCTCCTGCATGCCCCCTACTGGGGATCGAGCCCACAGCCCAGGCATGTGCCCTTGACCGGAATTGACCCCGGACCCCTTCAGTCCACAGGCCGACGCTCTATCTACTGAGACACACCAGCTAGAGCAACTGAGTTTTTAAATGTACATTTTTGAGCTCAGGGCCAGCACTGGGTGGTCTGGCCCCTCTAGTTGCACCTTCAGCAGAGCTATGCCTCAGTTAGGCCTACCTCAGACCAGGTAGGCCTCCAGGTTCACCCTTATGCTCAGGGCAAGTCTAAGTCCACGGCGCCCTCTTGTGGTGAGAGGGGTGTGAGCCTGCCCAGCTCCTCCCTGCAGGTCTCTGGAGAGGGCTAAGGATGCCCAGCAGGGAGAGCCTGCCCAGGGCTGGGCCTGGGGGCTGGGGGGCCTGGTGGGGGGGGCGCACAGGGTAGGGCCCAGTGCCAGGCAGACGGAGACACTGAACTTTAGCTTCAGAATGCTGCTGGTTCTTCTAGTCCCTGCTCCCCAACAAAGGCCAGACTTTACCCTGGAACCCCAGCGGGGTCAGCCAGCCTCTGCCCAGGCGACGAGTGGGAGACCTGGCCTTCTGGGGTGTCCGCCCTGCTGCCGGTCATCTCTGCAGCATCTGCGTACCCCACATGGAGGATGTCAGTGGCATTTGTCCTTCCAGCCACTCAGGGCCTGGATTGAGGACCCACTGCAGCTGCCATTGGGCGGGGAGCTGGGAAGGGATGGCAACCAGACACTCCCTGCCCCCAGGGAGCTCGCAGCTGCGAGGCTCGAGGCTCGTAGACCAGTGACAAGGCGAATCCCTCAGGTGCGGAAGCTGCTAACAGGCCATGGGCATCGGAAAGGCTGCTCAGAGGAAGGGCCTCTACGTGAGATGCCCCTGGGGAGGGGGGTGGGCATAAGGAGCACAAACACTGCGCCCAGCAGGGCAGGCAGCCCTGACAGGCGGGCCAGCTCGCCAGGCCCAGTGACAGGCGGGTTGTTGCTGATCACAGGGCTGGGCCCCGCCGGCTGTGGGGGCTCCAGTCAGAAGTCTCACTGGAAGGAACAGGGACAGACGGGATGGCAGTACGGATGTTTTACTTGTTTTTTTGGGAGATTTGAATGCTTTCAGGGCTGATGGGAAGAAGGTGGGGAAGAGAAGAGGAAGAGAGGAAGGGGAGGGGCTAGGACTCAGAGCAGAAGGGGGGTGCGGGGGGGGGGGAGGGGCGGCCCCCCATCATGGCAGGAAGGAATTCTGAAAGACAGGTGTGGCTGCAGCTGGATGGAGATGTGTCTGCTGCCTGTGATGTAGGAGGGGATTGTCTCTCACCCGGCCCCTCCCGCCCTCAGGGGCCTGGGCACCCCACAGGCCTGGGCCCTGAGGTAGCCTGGGATCCTCCTTTCCTTGCCGAGGAAGCCCTGCAGGTGGGCCTTCTCCCAAGGGAGCGCA
>NW_006286818.1:363508-368962 GCF_000327345.1 Myotis davidii
AGCCCAGGCGGCCAGGCCCAGAGGTGGGGTCCGTGGGCACAGGCAAGGGAGGGTGGAGGACGATGGGACAGGGGCAGGGGTTGAGCAGGGGACAGCAGCCCAGCTGTTCCCTGGCTGCAGGCAGTGGCTGACAACTGAGATCAAACCTGATGCTTGATTTCTCCTGGGAATGGTGCCGCCTGGCCTTGTCAAGTGGTGGCAGGTGATGCTCTGTGCCAGCTTGGCAGGCTAGCTGCCCAGGTGTGCTGGTCTAATGTTCCTCTCGAGGCTATCAACATTTTTTTAAAAAAATCTTCACCAGAAGGTATGTTTATTGATTTGAGAGAGGGAGAGAGGGAGAGAGAGAAGAAAAGAGAGAGGGAGAGAGAGAAGACGAGAGGGAGGGAGAGAGAGAGGAAAAGAGAGAGAGGAAGAGAGAGAGAGGAAGAGAGAGAGAGAGAGGAAGAGAGAGAAAGTGAGAGAGGAAGAGAGAAAGAGAAGAGAGAGAGAGACATCGATCTTGATCGGCTGCCTTCTGTATGCACCTTGACCCGAGATCGAACCCGCAGCCAGGTAAGTGCCCTGAGCGGAACCCGCCCCAGCCATCGGGGCACCCGATGCCCTTCTGCTGAGGGGCTGAGGCTCTCAGGCCGGGCAAACCCTGAGGTTTTGAAAGGAAAGAGAAGCGATTCTGCCTCGACTGGAGCAAGCGCCTACCTGCGTTCCCAGCTCTGCACACTCCAGACCTCCAGACAATAACTGGTCCTGCCCGGCCGGTGTGGCTCTGTGGATAGAGCGCTGGCCTGTGGACTGAAGAATCCCAGGGTCAACTCGCCAAGGGCACATACCTTGGTGGCGAGCTCCTCCCCGGCCCCATCCATGTGTCTCTCCTACATCGGTTTGTCTGTCTTTCCTTCTCTCTTCCACTCTCTCGAAGACTCAATGGGAAAAACCCTCAGGTCGGATTAACAAAAAAAAGCAGACACACAGGGTGGGAGGTGCCTTCTCCAAGTAAGGCCTTCCTCACCGGAGGAGGGCTGAGGGCTCAGGCCGAGGCCACATGTGCAGGAGGGGAGGTTGGAGAGTCTGGGGAGCAACCCCCACCCCTTTCTTCCCGCCCCCAGCTGCTCCCAGG
This sequence comes from Myotis davidii, assembly GCF_000327345.1. Classification (NCBI taxonomy): domain Eukaryota; kingdom Metazoa; phylum Chordata; class Mammalia; order Chiroptera; family Vespertilionidae; genus Myotis; species Myotis davidii. Next base: position 364,623 of record NW_006286818.1, read on the forward strand.
GCAGCTGAATCTGGTCTTTGCAAACACGTTCAGAGAGAGGACCGCCTGCCTGAGGTCTCCCCACAGGCCCCCAACAATGGCCATGGCCAAGCCTGGCTCGCATTCCCCCTCCAGCCTGCACAGGTTCAGGGCAGCCGTAGCCTGTTCTGGGGTGCTGGGAGCAGAGTGGGGGGGCTGCCCCTGCTCCAAGGCCTGTAAGGAGGCTGGCTTCCCTCGCCCTCTCTTCCTGGAGCTGGGACCACAGGGCTCCCCAGCCCCCCACCTTGCCAAACTCTCACCACCCTTCAGCCTCCACCCACGTCCCCTTGCACCCAGGGCACTTTGGGCAATAAATTCAGGGGTCTGTCCATCCCCTTGGGCATCCTCTGGCATCCAGCCCAGCACCACACAGTGACAGCCTCTTCACACAGGCGGGCACTTTCGAAGTGAGGGGCTTCAAGGAGTCTGGCTGGTGGTCTGGGTTACAGATGAGGACATGCCTGCTCCTTTCATGGCAGAAATCCTACCTAACAAGGAGGAAATATGCTACTTGACCCTCACGCCGCCGCAAGGATGGTGGTATCCACAGCCAATAAGGAGGGAATATACCAATTGACTGCCCTCAAAGATGGTGGTGCCCACAGCCAATAGGGAGGGAATATGCTAATTGACTGCCCCGCCCTCAAAGATGGTGGTGCCCACAGCCAATGAGGGAATATGCTAATTGACTGCCACGCCCTCAAAGATGGCGACACCCACAGCCACAAGATGGCCAGCAGGGGAGGGCAGTTGTGGGCAATCAGGCCAGCAGGGGAGGGCAGTTAGGGGCGACCAGGCCTGCAGGGGAGGGCTGTTAGGGGCAATCAGGCTAGCAGGGGAGCAGTTAGGTATTGATCAGGCTGGCAGGGGAGTAGCTAGGGAGTGATCAGGCTGGCAGGCAGAAGAAGTTAGGGGCAATCAAGCAGGCGAGCAGTTGGGAGCCAGCAGCCCTGGATTGCCTGAGAAGGAGGGGAGTTGGGAGTGATTGGGCCAGCTGAGGAGCACTTAGGTGTCAATCAGGCTGGAGGGGAGTGGTTAGGGGGTGATTAGGCTGGCAGGCAGAAGCAGTTAGGGGCAATCAGGCAGGCAGGCAAAAGCGGTTGGGAGCCAGCAGTCCCGGATTGTGAGAGGGGTGTCCGACTATCGGTTTAGGCCAGATACCAGCCTAAACTCGTAGTCAGACATCCCCCGAGGGGTCCCGGATTGGAGAGGGGGCAGGCCAGGCTGATGGGAGCTCTAGCCCCTCTTCCCTCTCCTGAGGATGTGGGGTGGAGCAAAAAATTCCAAGCTTCTAATCATGACATTTTTGGTTATTGGCCCTCATCCAAGAGCCCACCCAGAGTTGCCTCAGTAGAACAAGAAATTCTCCTAGTGCTCTTATCACTTAGGAATTTACAAGGGTTTTAGGAACCCTGTGTCAGGAATCAGGGGCAGAGATGCATACACATATCCTATATAATAAAGCCTAATATGCTAAGTGTACTGTCTTCCAGTCATCCGTTCAACTAATCAAAGCATAATATGCTAATGATATGCTAAGGCTCCTCAACCGCTCTGACCACAGGGGCAGAAACTCCAACTGGTAGGTTAGCTTGCTGCTGGGGTCCAGCCCATCAGGACTGAATGAGACAGGTTGGACACACCCTGGAGCCCTCCTGTGGTCCCTCCCCAGGTGGCCAACCGCCTGCAGTCCCTCCCCAGCCCCAATCCCTTGGCCTGGCCTGCACCCTCTCACAATCCGGGACCCCTCAGGGGATGTTGGAGAGCTGGTTTCGGCCCAATCCCACAGGCCAGGCTGAGGGATCCCACTGGTGCACTGGGCCTCTAGTGATGTAATAGCAGCGAACACCATGAACATACACATGTGTGAACTCACGTCTCACAATTAAGCTGTTTTTACTGCTGAGAGAGCTGAGGCAGAGAGGGAGAGCAACCTGACCAAGAGTACACAGCAAATAAGAAGCCAGACCCTCAGGATTTGAAGCCTTGAAGTCTGGTTCTGAAATGTTCGTCATCTCTCTTGACTGAATATACTCTGTACTGCCTGCCACTGTCTGGCTGGCTCACCTGTCTGTCCCTTCTTCCTAGTGCAGGGCTTGTCTGTAACCCCAGTGACACCCACCCCCTCCTCGCCCCACCGCACCACTGGTTCAGCACCTGGGGCAGCATCAGCCAGGCTGGTCAAGTAGAAATGGAAACGTTTAATTTCTGGTAGAAATGATAAATACTTTGCACTAAAAATCTGGAATTCAAGTTTTCCTCATGCTTCATGCTCCCCATCCCAGAACCCCAAAGACACGATTCTGCTCAGAGAGGAGGTGCCCGCCTGCCCGGTGGCCAGGGCATCTGGGGAAAGGCACAGGTGGCTGATGTGGGGAAGGGGCACAGGAAAAGGCACTTTTTAGGGTCTAAACCTGCAGAGTTCAACAGGGGAATCATAGGCCATGGCATTTTGGCGTCTTGAAATCGGGCGGCTGAAGGAGAGGTGCCGTGTGCGAAGCCCCTTCTCGGTCAGACACAGGGTGGGCGTGGGGCTGCCTTCATGATTGCCCCGCACACCACACCCCTCTTCACAGTCATGAGTGACGGACCACAGGCTCTGGGATGAGGGGAGGGGAGGGGGGGAGTAAGGTCTCCTGGGGATTGGGGAGGCCTGGTGAGTCCTCCCCTCACTCCCCAGCTAGGAGTCCTCCTCCCAGGGGCATAGCTGCCGCCGAGGCACGAGGAAGGTGAAGCTGTAGCTCTTCTGGCAGCTGCGGATGCCGCACTTGTAGGGCGCTGGGCGGTCCCGGCTGTGGCAGTACTTGAGCATGCAGGGGTACCAGGCCAGGCTCAGGCCGTAGCGGCAAACACAGGGCGCCCCCCGGTCCCCCGCCTGCCCGCAGCGAGGCAGCGCCTGCTCTGTGTCCGTGGGCAGAGCCTTGAACATGGAACTGTCCACCCCTGTGGGGAGCAGGGGAGAAAGGCAAGGTCAGGGGGAGGTCAAAGGAGGGGCGTCCACTGGCAGAGGGCCCCTCCGTCAGGACTCTGGCCCGTCATCACCCTCAGGAGCTAAGCATCCCTGGCGCTGCCTCTCGGTGAGGAAGCCACCAGGGAGGGTGTCAGCCCCTCACACAGCAGGAAGGAGTGGGGACACCCACCCTGCTGGCTTGGGGGGAGCACAAGCAGGAAATCACAAAATGCCTCTTCAAGGGAAGGTATCTGAGGAGGACCAGGAGGGAGGGGCAGGGGAGCACCAGGCAGCTCAGGATGCCAGGGTGTGGGGCCGATGGGATGGGCACACGGGGCTGTGGGAGGCGGCAGGGCCCGGGCTCAGCGCAGTGGCCACTGGGGACCAGCCTCTGGGGACAGTGTCAGGCTGGTGCCTCCGTTTGGGGTGCAGCCCATGGGAGGCGTGTGGAGGTGTGACGGCCGCCAGCCATTTCTAAACCCAGTGTGACCTGGAGGGGCAGGCATTTTGCTGGGGTGAGGCCCGCTGAGCAGAGGGACGGGGTCCTGGGACTGGAATGGTGACACGGCCCTGAGGGTGGCCCGGGAAAAGGACCAGGAGCTGACCCGGTGGTGTCACGCGCAGGCCAGAAGCCAGAGGTCCTGAGAGGAGGGAGGAGGCCCGGGGTCCGGGGCGACATGGCCCAGGGAGGGTGTGAGAGGAAGGAGAGGCGGGGCAGAGAGGGGCATGTGGGCACGGGAGTCTGCCTCCCCCTCCCCCGACCTCGTGCCTGCGCCATCTATGCTCATCATCACCAAGATCAGGGGGTGGGACTGGCTGGGAATGCCCTTCCCGAGCCTGCGAAGCCAGCATTCTGTGCAGGTCCCTTCCCTGAACCCCACACCTCACATGAATCCTATCCTCTCTGATGGGCAGGCAGCCGGCAGACCCAGCGGACCTTGCTCCAGCCAGAACCGGACGTCCTCCTGGCGGGTGTAGATGGCGTCCGTGGCCTCCGCACACACATTGTGCAGGTGGGGACTCAGCAGAGCCCCCTGGCTGAAGTTCACGGCCATGTCCATGTGCAGCTGCTCCAGGCCCCGCGCCTCCTCCGCCTGACGCACTGCCCGTGGGTTCTTCTGTGGGAGGAGAAGGGCCACTCCCACCAGGTCTCTGGATGTGCTGGTGGTCTTAGCGCCCGGGCCAATCTGAGGGGGCATTCAGGAATACCCAGCCCCCCTCCAGCTGCAGGGACGCTGATCACCTGCCCACGTCCCCCATCACTGCTCATGTACCCCCCTCACCTGCCCACGTCCCCCATCACCTGCCCACGTCCCCCATCACTGCTCATGACCCCCCTCACCTGCCCACATCCCCCATCACCTTCCCATGC
>NW_006286818.1:369437-370111 GCF_000327345.1 Myotis davidii
AGCACCTGTCCCCTATCACCTGCCCACTTTCCCCAGCACCTGTCCCCCATCACCTGCCCACGTCCCCCAGCACCTGCCCACGTCTCCCAGCACCTGCCCACGTCCCCCATCACCTGTCCCCCATCACCTGCCCACGTCCCCCAGCACCTGCCCACATCCCCCATCACCAAGCCAGACAGTCCCAGGCTGGTGGTCTTAGCGCCCGGGCCAATCTGAGGGAGCATTCAGGAATACCCAGCCCCTCCTCCAGCTGCAGGGATGCTGATGCCCAGAGTGCAGCCATCCCTGCAGCTGCCCCACTGTCCTCTGCGGCCCCACGAAGCACCCAGTCCTGCTGTCACAGGGACCAGGGGGCAGGCTGTCCGAGGAAAGTGGCCTCTGGGGCTCCATGCTTCCAGGAGGCCGAGTGTCCCTGGGAAGGGCAGGCACAGGGGACAGGCTAGGGCAGGTGGAGGCTCTAAAGGTGGTAACATGCCCAACACCACCAGATAGTGAGGGTGGCCCCGGGTCTGAGGCAGATCCCCTCCGAGTGCGAGCACCCAGCCGCACCATAAGTGGGGGCGCTGACTTTAGGGGCTGGAGGAATGGAAGTGGAGGGCTCAGCACAGATCAGGGATCTGGGGTACAAATTCAGGTGTGGCCAGGGCAGAGTCAGGGGGTTCAGGCGTGGAGGG
>NW_006286818.1:370779-372657 GCF_000327345.1 Myotis davidii
CGCGGACGCCTCCCTCCTGCAGGTGTAGGAATTATCTTCCCCATTTAGCCCAGCGACGGAAGAGAGAACACACGCAGGTGTGCCGTGGCACCGGACCATCCCCCCGGGAGCCGCCAGAGAGAGGCCACCGGGGCACTGCCAGCGGCGCTGCCGGGGCACCAGGCTGCTCCGAGCAGGGCGGCCAGGCCTGCCCACAGGGCCAGGGCGCGGGCAGGGGCTCAGCGCAGAGGCGGAGCTTCTCTGGCTGACTCCTTGTTCAGGGTCACAGAAATGCCTGGGTGTGAGTGCTCCTCCCAATGCCCCCCGCTGCTGCCCCCAGGCTCCTGCGCCCGATCTCAGATGGGTGGGGGCAAGAGCAGTTTCCGGCCGACACCCCCACAAGCTGCCTGCAGCTGTGGCCGCTCCTGGCCTGCGGGAGCTGGGTGGCTCACCGTTCCCTCCCCTACTCACTTCCCCTTTCCCCGCGGGGACTGCCGCCTGCTGTCCTGTCACTGACCCACTGTGTGGGATGGGATCCCCTTCCTAACTGCCGGCTGAGCCCTGGGCTCGGCCCCCTGCACCGGGGGTGCCCCTGCCCTCACCTCCCTCAGTGCCTTGCTAACGGCCCCCAGGGAGGAGTTCCCAGGTCCCGGCCAGAAGGGGCCTACATCTCAGGGCCCTGCACTGGCAGGCGGCTCAGTGGTTGGCATGTAGTCCCTCCCGTGCACTGAGGATGGTAGGTTCAATGCTTGGTCAGGCCATCTGCCCATTTTGCAGGTTTGAAGCCAGTCGGGCGCATGCGATAGGCAACCTATCAGTGTTTCTCTCTCACATGGGTGTTTCTCTCCTCCCTCTCCCCTCCTCTCTCTCCGAAATCAATTTAAGAAAACATTGTCAAGGCCCCCTACCTAGGAGATACCCTGGTGACCATGACAGTCCTGGTCTGGGAGGGCTGATGGCCCTCCCTGGCACGAGAGGGTGGAGTCTGTGCAGCTCACCTGTCCGCGCCCACACCCTGGCCTCATGCACTGGCCAGTCCCACAGGGGCTTGCTGCCCGCCTGCTTGAGCGGAAAGGCTCTGAGAAGTCTAGGCCCCGGGCCCCGGTCCCCCAGCGAGGGCCGTGGTTCCATCCAGCTCTGCATGTGTTGGCCAGCACCAGGTGCCCCGGGCCCCCTCAGCCTCTCTGTAACGTGGGATGAGAGTGGTGCCGGCAGGGCTGTGGGGAGGACTCCCCAAGGGGGCAAGGAGGCACAGCCCGCCCGAGCATTCAGGAATACCCAGCCCCTCCTCCAGCTGCAGGGATGCTGATGCCCAGAGTGCAGCCATCCCTGCAGCTGCCCCACTGTCCTCTGCGGCCCCACGAAGCACCCAGTCCTGCTGTCACAGGGACCAGGGGGCAGGCTGTCCGAGGAAAGTGGCCTCTGGGGCTCCATGCTTCCAGGAGGCCGAGTGTCCCTGGGAAGGGCAGGCACAGGGGACAGGCTAGGGCAGGTGGAGGCTCTAAAGGTGGTAACATGCCCAACACCACCAGATAGTGAGGGTGGCCCCGGGTCTGAGGCAGATCCCCTCCGAGTGCGAGCACCCAGCCGCACCATAAGTGGGGGCGCTGACTTTAGGGGCTGGAGGAATGGAAGTGGAGGGCTCAGCACAGATCAGGGATCTGGGGTACAAATTCAGGTGTGGCCAGGGCAGAGTCAGGGGGTTCAGGCGTGGAGGGTGAGGCGGGGTACAGGTCCAAGTGCTAAGGCCAGGTGCTGGCGGGATGCGGAGGTGGGTGCAGGCTGGGGCCGCACTGGCTGCAGGGGTGGGAGCGCTGGAGCAGAAGGGGGGTGCTGGGGCAGATGGGGGCGCTGGGGCAGAAGGGGGAGCGCTGGGGCAGAAGGGGGGCACTGGAGCAG
>NW_006286818.1:374317-378550 GCF_000327345.1 Myotis davidii
GCCCCCCCGCCGCTGCGGCTCGGAGAGGCTGGTCCCCATAGATCCCTGCACGGCTGCGGGCCCCAGGCTCGTGGGAGAGCGAGTCAGAGCCTGGCTTCATGGCTCCTGCTCAGCAGGAGATCCTTCCTCAGGCCACAGGTCGGGTCTCCGTGCCCCCCCAGCCGCTGGCCTCCTGCCGCCGGGGTCAGCTGGGGGCACTGGAGGCTGGGGCCCTCGTGCAGCTGCCACTCTGGGCTCAGTGCTGCCCAGAGGCCACATGGACCCCACGCCTGGCTCAGTGCTGCCCGGAGGCCACACGGACCCCACTCCCGGCTCAGTGCTGCCTGGAGGCCACATGGACCCCACGCCTGGCTCAGTGCTGCCCGGAGGCCACATGGACCCCACTCCGGGCCCAGTGCTGCCCGGAGGCCACATGGACCCCACGCCTGGCTCAGTGCTGCCCGGAGGCCACATGGACCCCACTCCGGGCCCAGTGCTGCCCGGAGGCCACACAGACACCACGCCTGGCTCAGTGCCGCCCAGAGGCCACACGGACCCCACTCCCAGCATTTCAGAGCCAGAGCGCGGCCCACGCCCGCTGACCTGGGGAATTCTCAGCAGTGCCTTTCAGGCCAAGGCTGGTCTGGGGCGTCTGGTCTTTCCAGACCACGCCTCCTGCCAGGCTGCGGCTGCTGGCCCCCCGTGAGGGACGGCACCTGCCCACCAGCCACAGAAAGCAACTGCTGTTGTTACTGTTAACCCTCATCTGAGAATTGTCCGTACAAACCACGGCCTCCATGTTTGAATCGCAGAGGACTGCGACTGGAGGGGGTGGCTGCTCCAGGTCATGGGACCAAGAGGAACCGCAGTCAGAGCTTAACGGAGGCAGCCTGACCCCGGAGGCTGAGGTCTCTTAACACACGCACCAGTGCTTCCAGGTCCGCGAGTCTGCCTTCCTGGATGCCCGGCCACAGAACCTGATGCGCAGGCCCAGAGAGGTCGTGCTGCCTGCCTGGGCCACACAGCTGGCGGGGAGCAGAGCCAGGAGGAGACCCTCTTCCGGCCGTGCCTGCCCACTGGTCACCTGGCTGGGGATGCGGCAGCCCCCGCCTCCATGCCTCTGGCTGACCAGTGAGCAGCAGCATCCGACACGAATCGGAGCAAGAGGAGGCAGAACAACTGTGACCTGCCTGTCCTCCAGCCTCTTTAAACCCTGACCTGTCCTGTCCGTTTCTCCTGAAAACCACCTCCCACTCGCTGGTCCCCGGGAGGGGAGGGGCAGCCCTAGTTTCTGGATCTCTCTGACTCTCCCAACCCGACCAGGGGCCCTCCTACCTTCTACTCCCTCTACCCAGGGTCACTACTAAGGTTCCTGGGCCCCTTTCCCTCCAGCATTGGGGAGGGGAATGGGGGGAGGGCCCTGCTTCGGAGAACATCTGGCCAGATTCCGCGCTCAGGCTTCCTCCTCAGGGAGAATGTCCTGGGATGACCCACCCGGATGTGGCCTCGCACCCGTGACAGATGGCACAGCTGGCAACGAGCCCATGGCAAGCTCGAAGCAGGGTCCTCGGACCTAGGACTAAGGGTCCCTCTCCCACCAGCTCCTGGAACCTGCGCTCGCCAGGCACCGGCCACCAGGAGGCGGTGTGGTCCCCGGGCCAGGGGTGAGGTGGGCAAGTGGGCCATGGAGAGAGCGCTGCCCAGTCCTGGTGGTCTGTGTGCCACGCAGGGCGGTCCGTGTGAACAGAGGCCCCGGGGGATCCGGACCTCTGCACCCGAGTCACCACGTCTGTGGAATGACTCTAACCAGCAGCACCCTCCTCGGACGGCGTGAAGGAGGGATCGAGGTCCCAGGACAGTGGCTGACCTCTATGACCTGTGGCCCGGGCCTGGCTGCTCGACTGCAGAGGCAGGAGGCACGTTTCCGTGGAGACGCACCTGCGGCCCGGAGGGCGGTGCGCTCTGGGCCTGGACGGTACAGCCAGCCGGGAGCCTGCACAGCCCGGACGGGCAGGACCTGGGCGAGGCCCTTCAGAGGCCCCTCCGTCCTGGCACCGGGGTCTGCACACAGCGCCCCGCACCCTCCCGGGGCCCCAAACCCAGGCGCTGGCCCTTCCAGCACCAGCTACAGCAACACCAGGACCTTCCTGGGCTGCCTCCTCGAAGGACGGCCTGGCCCCACCCGCGCCCGGAGCCCTGAGCCACGTCTTCCTCACACACCTGCTGCCTCCACACTCACAGGCAGGGCGCGGCGTCTCCGCAGGGCCCGGCCCAGGCTCGCGAGGCTCAGTGCACACCCCACTCCACACGCACAGCTGCGCACGCAGCCCGTCCCTCCCAGCCCCTCCACGGAGCCTTCCTCCCTCCTCCCTCCTGGTCACGGGCACGGGGCAGCCTCCCTCCCAGACTGTCCTCCCTCAGACCCCCTCCCCTCCCCTCACTGAAGTCACTGTCCCACACACCCCTTCTCCCCAGCCCAACAGCCTTCCCACCCTGGCACACAGCACCTGTCCCCACACCGTCCCCATGGCTCCTCTGCTCTTCATCCCTCCTGCCTACACCTTCCCCCCACCAGCTCCAGCTGTCCCCCTCTCAGAGAGCCGTCTGCAGAATGCCCACTGGGTGGGCGGTGAGACCTACCTGTGCCCCCAGCCTCCATCACAAGGGAGCTGAGGACAAAAGGGACAGGATGGGGCCCTGCCCCTTCTTCATGCCCTCCCCCGGCCCAGGCTGGACACCCCCTTTCCCCCGGGGTTCTCATGAAGCAGCTGGCCCCCCTATTCCCCAATTCCTCCCTGCTCTCCAGAGCCGGCACCCTCCCCTGGAGCTTCCTGTCCCAGCCCCCTTCCCATCACACACGCCAGGTGAGCAATCCTGAGGCCGGGACTGAGCCAACCTAAACACTGACTCCTCTGCCCCTGGCTGTGCTCAGGCCAGTGATGAGGGCCAGCTGGGACCCACGCCTCCCAGCCCCGTGCTGGCTGCCCGACGGGGCACAGCCGTCCCTCGCTGCCCTGCCCAGTGCCCTTGAACACAGGGAGCGGAGTCACCCCCAAGCTGGCCAAGCGCCACCCAGGCTGGTGCCCAGGGACATGCCCACCCCCATCAGGAGGTGAGTGCACGCCCTCAGGGCCAGGCTGGGGACAGAGCTCTTGTCACAGGGCAGAGCCCACTGCCCCCTCCACCTCCACCTCCGCCCCAGCCCTAGGGCTCTGTCAGCCAAATCCCAAAGGTCACCACTGCCCTGACCCCTGACCCCTTGGGGACAATGCCCTGACCCCGCCAGGCCCAACAATCTGCTGACTAGGCTCCTAGGATGGGGCTCAAAGCTGCCTCTCACCCAGATTCCAGCCGGACCCTCCTCTGCTCCCTCCTTCGCTGAGACCCCTGGGGGGCAGCAACATAAACCCCTTCAACCTAAAGGACAGAAGCGCCCACCAGTACGCTGGTCCCTGCGCAGAAGCAGGAGCTGGGACAACCGCTCAGCAGGCGAGGAGAGCGCGGGCCTGCCCGAGCCTGGTGGGACCGGCTTCCCGTCACGTCCACCATGTCTGCTGGGCAAAGGCCTCACCTGCACCTCCCACGACAAGCCCGCAGCCCCGCACTCTGGGCCTGTGTGTGCCTACGGGTCTGAGCTTGGGGCTCAGAGAGACTACGGCTGTCAAGCCCCACGGCTGGTGCGGGTGGGAAGGTGCACAGTGCATGCTCCACAGCAAGGTGGTCCCCACAGCAAGGTGGTCCCCACAGCCTGCCCCGTCTCTAGCTATAGAAGGGGGAGGAAGGGTCCAGGCTCAGGTGCAAAGATGCCAAGGGGTTGATATTCAAAATTCACCCAGCTAGCCTGGCTGGTGTGGCTCAATCGTTGAGCACTGACTTTTGAAGCAGGAGGTCAGGGTTCGATTCCCAGTCAGGACACATGCCCGGCTTGCAGGCTCGACCCCAGGTGTGGGGCGTGCAGGAGGCAACCGATCCATGATTCTCTCTTATCATTGACTAGCAGCCCGGTGCACAAAATTCATGCACATTGAAAGGGAATTAATTAGAGGAACGTAATTTGGACTATCTAATATCAACAATATGTGAGCGTGAGGCAGTCCGCGTTTCTGAAATTCAATGACATGAATTTTAGCTATTACTTTGCCAAATAAATGGACTTTACAGATATCATTTAAAAGAGCATTCAGCTTAATATTAAAAACTCTGGCTACTGAGTCAGGTCTGTTTTCAACTTTTTGCCAGCATTGTCAATTGTTT
>NW_006286818.1:378581-379930 GCF_000327345.1 Myotis davidii
GGCCGCCATTTTTGAATACGAATCCATGATAAACTGTTGAGTTAATTTTCCTGCATTTAAAATAGGACTGAATGTATCACGCACAGAGAAATGAAATCCATAGTACTGCATTTGGGTGACTCGTGTCCTTACATTTTGTCTAGTATTATTGTCGATTACACTGTTTTCTCTGAGTCTTAATGCAATATCTGTTCCCCAGCCTTTTTCACCATGTGGAAAAAGAATAGGATATGTCATTGCATCTAATGTAGGAAACAGGATATTGATTTGTTTCATTTTAGTGGCATGTGGATTCTTGGGATCTGGTTTACAATGAATGAGCAAGTCCCTTTCAAAAGGAGGTTCTCCATCTTCGTTTCTGAATATGACAGCAACCTCAGTTACACGGGGAGAATTATATCTACCTGGGTCACTGTTATGATTGTATTTAATTGCTATTGTTATCTCTGTGGGAGCAATACCTTTTGCTGCTGCTTCAGATTGGGCTTCCTTTACTACCTCATGTAGCATCTTGTATGATTTTGTTAATTCATTGATTTCATGCATGAGGTTGTTGATGTTGATCATGAGTCTTTCTGAGCAGCACTGGTTTTCTGGCATTGCTAATCTTTTACTTGTAGCTTCAGCTGTATCCAAAATATAGAGTTGAGCAAACTTCTGAGAAACACCATTCGAAGGATGTAAAGTTCCAGTAGGGTGATAAACTTGTCCGTGTATTCTAAAACAGTACGGCCCATATCCTGATGGCAATGCGATATTTGCACCCATGGAAGCAAAAGCAAAAGAACTATTTATGGAATGAATATTTTCCATGACATTTTTACTATCATAATCTTCGTTTGTCATTAACCTTTTTAAATACATTAATCTTTTTAAATATGCCAAGTAATCTGAAAAATGTATATCATTTGGACAGACTTTCCCTTTTTTACAACACGGAGTGAATTTCCCATTGGATGGTTTTTCATCAGAGAAATTTAGTGATAGGCAAAATTCACATCGAACAGTCATTCCACCACAACTATGTTTGAGGATTGCATCCTCATGTACTCCATTTTCGCTGAGAAGGCAGTCCTACCGGTATTGGTGGTACTTGTTGATGACTGCTCTCTAGACGTATTCTGTCGTCGCCACCGCCTTCTTTCAGCTTCAGAGGCGCGTTGGTCTTTAGACATTTTCTGTCGAAGACGCTGCTGTTTTTCGGCTTCAGAACGGCGTTTTTCCAGTAGCTGCTCGTGCTGGAGTCCAACCCCAGTGGGTCCAGGGGTCCCCAAAGGTGTGGACGGAGTCGGCAAAGAAGGAATGACACGGAGACAGCGTTCAGTTGATCAGCAGCCTTGCCAGGATCT
>NW_006286818.1:380178-391733 GCF_000327345.1 Myotis davidii
CAGCTACATCCTGTTGAAGGTGCCGCCTTCTTTCGAGATCAGACGTCCGCTGCTCTACAGACATTTTCTGTTGATAATGGGCATCTTTCGGCTGCAGAGCTACGTTGTATCAACAGTTGTTCTTTAGACATAGTCCCACCTCTCTACTGTCACGGTCTGAGATGCAGGTGAATGAGAGTCCTGGCTGTCAGGCGCTGAGAGCTGTCTGACCAAAGGCTGATTCTGTGGGGGGTGGGACTTCCTCCTCCCTGCTGTCAGTTTCCACAGCTGTGATGAGGAAGCTGGGGTGACAGAGGGAGCCGCGCCCTCCAAGTCGCCCTCTCTCTCACTCTGCTCTATGTCCAGCGGTCTCCTGCTTTGTCAAGTCCTCCAAACCTCCCACTCTCCGCCGGCAAGGTCCCAGGAGCCTGCGGGTGTGGCTAGGCGCAGGTGGCCTCGGCTCCCTGACCAGCGAAAGTCCTGGGAGCCATAGGCGTGGCTACAGACTCACCTCCCAGGGCTGGTGAAAGTCCCGGGAGTCCACAGGTGTGGCTTGGCACGCCTCCCAGAGCTGGCGAAGGTCCTGGGAGCCCATGGCCGCCGTTGCCTCCTGGCGCACTTGACACCTGCGTATGCAATTTAACCGCCATCTTTGTCAATTAATTTGCATAGTCACTTGGATTGGCTGGTGGGCATGGCTTTGTGGGCATGGCTTGAGTGTAGCGGAGGGATGGTTAATTTGCATGTTTCTCTCTAATTTTATAGGATGTTTCTATCACTCTCTCCCTTCCTCTCTGAGATCCATGAAAATATGTTTTAAAAATCTCACCTTGGCCCAGCCCATGTCCGCACTGAGGCTCCTCTGTTACTTGTCCCTCTGCACCAGGGGATCTCCCGCCTGCTTCTTCCCTTCCCACTTCCGATTCAGGCCTCTTCAGCTGCCTGGGAGGGGCCTACTTAAATTCCACAATACACAGCCAAGCGGGTACCGTGGAGGGATCCTTGGGCCCTAATCCTGGACCATAACGCCTGGATCTTGTCGAAGGCACACCATAGCTCCCAGCCTCAGTGTGCACATCTGCGAAACAGGCAGCACTGACTTCCTGCTGCATGGGGAGGGTCAAAGGAGGCCAGAGGTGCGACTGCAGCTGACAGTGTTGACATGAGTGTGAGATCCAGATGCACAAAGCTCTTTCTCCGGGCAGCCCTCTGTCTTCCTGAGATCACCCCGTTTCCGCCGCCCACCTCTTCTGTGCAGCTGGGGACCTAGCAGGAAAGAACCCCACTTCTTCGCCTCCCCACTTCTTTCCTGCAGGGCACTCACTCGCTCCGGGGTGGGGGGCAAGGGGGAGCCTGATTCTCACAGGCAGATCTGGGTCTTTTGCTAGGATGTGCCTGGACACAGGCACTCGGGGCAGGGGTGCTGGCCAAGCTCCAGGAGCACCTCTGACCCTTGGGCAGGGCTGCTGACCCCTCAGACCCACGGCCCCGTGGACTGAGCTGGCCACTCCCCCGGGGCTTCTCACCAATGCCTGCCAGGACGCTCTGGACTCGGATGAGGCAAGGCCTCTCTCAAAAGTCCCTCTGCTGCCTTCCGTCCCCGAGGAAACCCCACCATCATGGCTCCAAGCCCAGCGGCAGGCCCTCATGGACAGGCAGGGTACGGCCTCGCCTGTCTGAAGTCCATGCCACATGACATCCCAGGAGAACAGCCAGCCTCAGGCCACAGTGCCAACCGCAGAGCCTACACCCTCACCAACCAGACCTCACAGCCACGCCGCTGCCTGCCACCATGCAGACCAGGAGCCCATGGCAGGGACTCTGGCTTTCTGTTCATCCCTCTGGCTCCCATCACCCATCGGTGCCCCAGGCAGGCTCAAGTTCCAATCTCCCCAGTCCTTCAGGTGACCTTGCTCTATGGCTCCCTATGTCTCGGCTCCAGCCCGCAGTCCACACAACACCCTCCCTCCCCTGTTGGAATTCTGTGGCTCCTTCCCCCGGCTCCATGGCACCTACCACTCTGAGGCCTGGCACTGGACTTTCTCATATATTTCAGCCCCTCCCTCCCTGTCCGGTCGGCACCACGCCATACCTGGAACAGGACTCACTCCTGCTCTGGCTGTTGACACTCAGACTAAGGGAAAAGGCAAAGAGCGAGTGGACAGGGATAGCAGCCTGCAGAAAGGGGACCGAGAAGGCTCCGTACAAAATGCCAGGAGATGGTAACAGGCTGCGATTCACGATGCCCAGGGAGCATGTGCATTGGGTGTCACCACATACACAGGATTTGGGTGATAAAGAAGAGTGTGGCCAGTGTGCTCAGTGGTCGAGCATCAACCTCTGAACCAGGAGGTCAGGGTTCGATTTCCAGTCAGGACACATGCCCGGCTTGCAGGCTCCATCCCCAGTATGGGGCAGCAGGAAGCAGCCATTCAATGATTCTCTCTCATCATTAATATTTATCTCTTTCTCTCTCTCTCTCTCTCTCTCACTCTCTCTTCCACTTCCTTCCTCTCTGAAATAAATAAAAATCTATTTTAAAGCTGAAAGAAAAAGAAGAGTATGGCCTGTGAAGTGTGTGCACAGATTACAGTTCGTGGTGAGGGCGTGTGGAGTCAGGTGTCATGTCTATATGTGGCTTAAACACCTGAGGGCTTTGCTGGTAGAATGACAGGTTTCAAATAGGGGACTGAGTTGGGCTCCACCTTCATTGGACAGTCCAACCTGGCTGCGCTTCCGAGTCCCGCCCCTTTTCCAGAGCAGCTATACCAGCGGCTCTCCAGCTCCACTGCCCAGTGGGGTCACCAGGGCCTCTTTAAAACACTGCTGCCCAGCAACCACTCAAGACGTTCTGACGGGATTAGTATGGACAGCAGCTCGGGCATCAGGCGGTCAGTCCCAAAACTCCCCAGGGGATTCTACGTGCGGCCAGTGTGGGAGCCACTGAGCTAAGGCATGACTTTAAGAGCCACAGCTCAGTCCACTTGCTGGGCAGCAGCCTCAGGGCACGCCGCACAGGAACGCACCGTGGACACAGACTGCTCCATGTGCCTGTGGAGTGTGAGCCTGGCCTGGGCTCCGGGTGGTGTGCCCTCAGCAGGCTGAGCGCTGCTCCTGCTTCACCAGCTCAGGCCCAGGGTGGCAGTGGAGGGAGCCAGGCCCTGCTGGAACCTGGCTCTTGGCAGAAGGAGGGGCCACAGAGAGGAGCAAGGGGGACAAGACCAGCCAGACTGAAGGTGTCAAGGCACCCGGTACGAGGGCCTCGATGCTGCCTGGTACGCTGGCAGGACGAGGCTGGCTGCCACATGTGCTGTGGGGCTGGCTAGAAAGGCCGGCGTGTGGTGATTAATTTCATGTCAACCTGACTGGGTGAAGGGACGCCTAGAGAGCTGGTTGTTTCTGGTGAATCTGTGAGACATTTCGAGAATGTCAGCAGAATCAGTTAATAGAGCCCTCACCAACCTGAGTGGGCATCACCCACTGCGCTGAGGGTGTAAATCGAACAACAAGGTGAAGGAGAGGCGACTCTGCCCTGGCTGAGCTGAGACAGTCGTCCCTCTGCCCTTCGACACCGGCTCACCCGGGTCCAGGCCCGCCAGCCCAGCGGGCGACGCGAATGGCTGCCTGGGCTTCCAGCCTGCAGGTGGCAGACAGTGGACTGAGCCTCCTTAATGGTGGGAGCCAATCCCTCATATAAATCTCTTTCTACTTTCCCGTGAGCCTGACTGACACCTCCCCATCACCAGAAATCCACTAGCCCCACCCTCTGGGCTCCTGGCCCCGCCCTGCTGACTTCTGGGGGCCCTGCCCCACGGAGGTTTGGGCAGAATCCAGGACAGACTGAGTTGTGGGGCTCTGGGCGGGGCCAACTTTCCCGTCACGTCCAACTAGTGCAGAGCCCTCCCTTCACATGGTCAAAGCTTGGTCTGTTTGGACCTGAAAACTCCCCTGGCCTCGCCCTGACTCTCCCTGAGGCCCTGCCCCACCACGAAGGTCTGTGGACCCTGGTGGGCAGCAGCTGGACTTGGTGGGCCCAGGGAGTTTTGCTGAGTGGCCTCAGACCCAGCACGGAGCCTGAATGTATTTTCATCTGGTGAACACCACTCGCCCCCACCTGATGGCTCCCTGAGACCCTACCTCATGCACCTCAGGCACCACTAGAGGCTCTTTCAGTGACTGAGCCTAACAGGGAGTCGGCAGGAGGAGGCAGGTTTGGGGCTGCCTTGGGAATTTCCCTGACCTGCCCCAGGCTCAGTGCTGGTAAAAGATGGCCTTGGTGCAGCTTGGTCCCTCCCGGCCACACCCCGGCCCAGGACAGGCAGCCACACAGTGTGGACGGCTTTGCAGTTCCAAACAGGTTGCCAGGGCCAGTCACAGGCAGCGTCTGACACTGGCCTGCACCCAGTCCCTCCCCAGAGGCCCAGAACCAGCACACCCAGTGGCCAGCTCCAGACGCCAGCAGGACAGGATCCAGTTACCTTCACCTGCGGCACATCCCCAGGGAGCTCTCGGCCGGCACCGTCCCTGCCGAGGCGAACTCTGTTCCATGTGTCCAGCACCTGCCCAGCCGCTCACAGCCACAGTCAGGGTGAGCCTCACAGGCAGCCAGCCTGAGGGCTGGCCTCACACCGAACAGGCTGACAGCAATCAACACTCAATCAGGGCTGGAGGGCCCACATAACTCACGGCAGGGACATTCCGGAGCACCCAGCTCTGGTGATCAAGGAGACGGCACCACTGGTCCTACAGGACACCTACTACGTAAGCCACCCCCCAAGACTGAGAGGCACCGTGGGCCTGACATACAGAAATAAACACAAAGAGGCAACCAGGATGGGGGGACGAAGAAACGTGTCCCAACTGAAAGAACAGAAGAAACCTCCAGGAAAAGGGCTCACTGAAATGGAGGAGGCAATTTCCCAGGCATGGAGTTCAAAACATGGCAACAGGGATGCTCAATGAGCTTAATGAAAACTTCAAGGAAGCGATATCAAGCACAGCAAAGAACATATAAACAAACCATAAAAAGATCTAGTCAGAAATGAAGCATACACTAGAAGGAATAACCAATAGGCTAGAAGAAGCAGAGGATCGAAACAGCAATTTGGAAGGCAATGCAGCAGAAAACATCCAATCAGAGCAGCAGAAAGAAAAAAGAATTTAAAAAATGAGGCTAGTTTAAGGGACCTTTGGGAAAACATGAAGCACAATAACATCCACATCATAGGGATACCAGAAGGAGAAGAGAGAGAGCAAGGGATTGAGAACCTATTTGAAGAAATAATAACTGAAAAGATTTCAAAACTTGGTGAAGGAAAAAGACACACAAGTCCAGGAATTGCAGAGACTCCCAAACAAGATGAACCCAAAGAGGCTCACACCAAGACACATCAAAAATAAACTGGCAAATGTTAAGACAAAGAGAGGATCTTAAAAGCAGCAAGAGAAAGACAGCTACCTACAAGGCAGCTCCCATGGACTGTCAGCTGATTTCTCAACAGAAACCTTTCAGGCCAGAAGGGATTGGCATGAAATATTCAAAGTGATGAAAAGCAAGAACCTACAACCAAGACTACTGTACAGAGCAAGGTTATCATTTTAAATTGAAGGAGAAAAAAAGAGCTTCCCAGACAAGAAAAAGCTAAAGGAGTTTGTTTTACCAGAAAACCAGCAATACAAGAAATGTTAAAGGGCAAAGAAGAAGAAGGAGGAGAAGGAAGAGTAACACAGTTATAAAGAATTAAAATGACAATAAATAGATACCTATCAATACTCATTTTAAATGTAAATGGCTAAGTGCTCCAATCAAAAGACATAGGGAGGTTGAATGGATAAGAATCAAAGACTCATACGCATGCTGTCTCCCAGAAACCCACCTCTGAAAGATACACAAAAACTAAAAGTAAAGGGATGGAAAAAGATATTTCATGCAAAAGGAAATGAAAAAAAAATCAAGAGTATTAATACTTACTTAAAACAAAATACACTTCAGCTTTGATCTATGAAAAAGCTAATGAAGGCAAAATGGAAGATAAATATTACAAACTGTGAAGAAATAAATTGAGTATTTCCCCCCCAAAAAAACAAACAAACAAAAAAAAACACAAAAAAAACAACAAAATACACTTCAAAACAAAGGCCATAAAAGAGACAAAGAAGGAAATTATATAATGTTAAAGGGATCAATTTAATAAGATGATATATCACCCTTGTAAATATTTATGCACACAACATAGGAACACCTGAATTTATAGAGCAAATCTTAATGGACAGGAAGAGAGAGATCTATAGTAAAACAGTCATAGTAGGGGACTTTAACACCCCACAGACATCAATGGATACATCTTCCATACAGAAAATCAATAAGGAAACAGTGATCTTTTTTAAAAAATATATATTTTATTGATTTTTTACAGAGAGGAAGGGAGAGGGATAGAAAATTAGAAACATCGATGAGAGAGAAACATTGATCAGCTGCCTCCTGCACACCTTCCACTGGGGATGTGCCCACAACCAAGGTACATGCCCTTGACCGGAATCGAACCTGGGACCCTTCAGTCCACAGGCCAACACTCTATCCACTGAGCCAAACCGGTTAGGGCAGGAAACAGTGATCTTAAATGACACATCAAATCAGATAGACTTAATATCTTCAGAGCATTTCACCCCAAAGCAGCATAATACACATTTTTTTCAAGTGCACCTGGAACATTTTATAGGATAGATCACAGGTTAGGACACAAAGAAATCTCAATAAATTTAAAAAGACTGAAATCTTAAGCATCTTCTCTAACCATAATGGCATGAAAGTAGAAATCAATCACAAGAAAAAACCTGAAAAACACACCATGGAAACTAAATAACATGTTACTAAACAATGAATGGGTTAACAATGAAATAAAGGGAAAATTAAAATACATTGAAACAAATGAAAATGAATACACAACTCAAAAACTATGGAACATAGAGAAATCAGTCTTAAGAGGGAAATTCTTAGTATTATTGGCCTACCTCAAGAAACAAGAAAAATCTCAAATAAACAATCTAACTTTACACTCAAAGGAACTTGAAAAAGAAAAACAAACAAAGCGCAAAGTGAGTAGGAGAAAGGAAATAATAAAGATCAGGCCTAAAGAAACAAATAGAGACTAAAACAATACAAAAGATCAATGAAACCAAGGGCTGGTTCTTTGAAAAGATAAATAAGACAGACCTTTAAGAAAAAAAGAGAGAAGACCCAAATAAATAAAATCAGGAATGAAAAAGGGGAAGTAACAACTGACTCCACAGATATACAAAGGATTGTAAGAAAATATTATGAAAAACTATGTGCCAACAAACTGGACAACCTGGAAGAAATGGACAAATTCATGGAAACATACAATCTTCCAAAACTGAATCAGGAAGAATTAGAAAACCTGAATAGACGATTACAACTAATGAAACTGAAGTAGTAATCCAAAAACTCCCAACAAACAAAAGTCCAGGACCAGATGGCTTCACAGGTGAACTTTATCAAACATTTAAAGAAGAACTAACACCTATCTTTCTCAAACTATTGCAAAATATTCAAGAGGAAGAGTCCCAAGCTCATTTTATGAGGCCAGCATTACCCTAATTCCAAAACCAGATAAAGCCACTACAAAGAAAGAAAACTAGAGGCCAATATCCCTGATGAACATAGATGCTAAAATCCTCAACAAAATATTAGCAAACTGAATCCAGCAGTACACTAAAGAAATCATACACCATGACCAAGTGGGATTTATGCCAGGGATGGAAGGTTCATACATGATACACCACCATAAACAAAATGAAGGATAAAAACCACATGATCATATCAATAGATGCAGAAAAAGCATCTGACAAAATCCAGTACCCGTTTAAGATAAAAACCCTCAGGGAAGTGGGAACAGAGGGAACATACTCTAGCATAATAAAAGCCATCTATGACAAACCCACAGCCAACATCACACTCTCAATGAGCAAAAACTAAAAGTGTGTCTCTGAAGACCAGGAACAGGACAGGGATGCCCTCTCACCGTTCTCCTTCAACACAGTGCTGGAGGTCCTTGCCACAGCAATCACAAGCAGAAGTCAAAGGCATCCAAATTGGAAAGGAAGAAGCAAAACTGTCATTATTAGAGAACCTTAAAGGTCCCACCAAAAAACTAGCAGAACTGACAACTGAGTTCAGTAAAGTAGCAGGATACAACATTAATATCCAGAAATTAGTTGCATTTTTATACACCAATAATGAATTATCAGAAAGGAAAACTAAGAAAACAATCCCATTTACAACTGCATGAAAAAAAATAAAACACCTAAGAATAAATTTAACCAAGGATGTAAAAGACCTGTACTCAGAAAATTATAAGACACTGAAGAAACTGACTATATAAATAAGTGGAAGAATATACTATGTTCATGGATAGAAAGAGTTAACATCATTAAAATGTCCATATCACCCAAAGCAATCTATAGATTCAATGAAATTTCTATCAAGATACCAATGGCTACTTCACAGAATTAAAACAAATATTGCAAAATTATATATGAAACCATAAAAGACCCCGAACAGCCACAGCAATCTTGAGAAAGAAGGACAAAATTGGAGAAGTCATGCTACCTTATATCAAATTATACTACAGGGCCATAGTAATCAAAACAGCATGGTACTGGCATAAAAACAGAGATAGATCAATGGAACAGAACAGAAATCCAGAAGCAAACCCATGCCCCTATGGTCAATTAATATTCACCAAAGGAGGCAAGAATACAAATGGGATCAAGATAGTTTATTCCATAAATGGTGTTGGAAAAATTGGACAAATGTGCAAAAAAATGAAATTAGACCACCTTCTTACACCACGCACAAGAATAAACTCAAAATGGATTACAGACTTAAATGTAAGACTTGAAACCATAAAAATCCTAGAAGAAAACATAGGCAGCAAAATCTCAGACATCTCTCCTAGCAATATTTTTGCTGTTCGATCTCCACAGGCAAGGGAAACTGAAGAAAAAATAAACAAATGGGACTACATCAAACTAAAACGTTTTTGCACAGCAAAGGAAACCATCAACAACATGAAAAAACAACCTGTGGATGGGAGAGGATATTTGCCAATGTTACATCTGATAAGGGGCTAATATCCACACTTATAAAGAACTTATGTAACTCAACCCCAAAATGACAAACAACCCAATTAAAACATGGGCAGAGGACCTGAACAGATACTTCTTCTCCAAAGAGGACGTGCAGATGGACATACAACAGACACATGAAAACACGCTCAAAGTCCCTGACCATCAGAGATGCAAATCAAAACGACAATGAGGTATCACCTCACACCTGTCAGAATGGCTACCATCAACAAATCAACAAACAAGTGCTGGAGAGGATGTGGAGAAAAAGGAACCCTTCTGCACTGCTGGTGGGAATGCAGACTGGTGCAGCCATTATGGAAAACAGTATGGAGCTTCCTCAAAAAACTAAAAATGGAACTGCCTTAATACCCAGCGAATAAACATGTTTAAAAATGTCATGATATTTGAAAAGCTCTTTCTATATCTGTGTGTGTGTGTGTTTCTCCTGTTTCTGTCTCCCTGGAAAACTCTGGCACATGGTGCTTCAAAAAGACGTCCCTGTGAGGGGCTCCAGCCTCGGTGCCAACTTGCTGTGTGACTGGGTCTGTCATTCAAGCTCTTTGAGCCCAAGCTTAGCAGAGAGGGTCCATGCTGAGCCGCTGTGTGAGCCACGACTACGAACGTGAATGGCTTCTGTTCTTGAGCACTTGGCACAGGAGCCAGCACACTGAGTATTCTGCATGTGCTCCTGTTTAGTTTTCCCAACGGCCAGGGCTTGGAGCATAGTGTCCCTTTTTCAGATGAGTAGGCGAAGGCTTGCAGAAATCAAGGAGTTTGCCCAGCGTTAACTCTGTCTCATTTCAACCTGGACTATTTCCCAAAGGTGATAAAATGGCAAACATCACCATTTCCAAACACACTAGGGACTTTCCCCAAATGACCCCTAATGGATTTGGCACAGGAAACAAAAGAAACACTATGTCCAGGCATTTTTTCCTACAAGAGAAATAATTACTTCTAGACAGAATTTCTTGCAGGAACCGACCACCGGCTATGAGGCCCGAAGCCTGAGCGCTGGGCGCATGGAGAATGGAAGTGGGGTGGGAGTGACTGCTATTCCATGAGACACACCTGGAAGCCGGCTTTCCCCAGCTCCACCCTCGGGCTGACCCAGCACTGGAGCTGGAGGGGACCTCGGAGAGCGGGTTCCCTTTCTGAGCCGTCTACTCCCCATGCCCACCCTCGCCGGTGAAACTGGAGATGCCAGTGGCGGAGCACAGCAGCTTCTGGGGCAGAGGCTACCTGAGCAGAATGGCAGGCGTGTGTGGTCTGAGCTGCTACGGGATTAACGGACTCCTGCGAGCGGCCACAAACAGGTCCCTAAGCCGGCAGTCAGCCTCCTGGGACACTCAGCCCCACCCTCAGTCCTCCGGGCCCTGGGGCAGAGCAGGCCCTGCCTCCCGCTGCAGCCAGAGGCCCTGCAGCTCAGACCCTGCTGCCTCCCTCACCGGTGTCCTAGCCACAGCCCTGGCTGCTGGGGAAGTCCCCTGAGGTCTCTCCGGGTTCCAGCTCACAGAACGCTGGGCACTGGGCAGTGGGCAGGAAGGCAGGGGTTTAGCGCGGCCAGAGGCTCACTCTCCGGCAAATGCCTGGGGGGGGGGGGGTCTGTCTCTTGAGGGGTCCAGCCACTGTTTGGATTTTCTAGGAAAAGAGCACATTTGACAACACGGCCCTGGAGTTCAGGTGGGGGAGCAGGAGATGTCTGCCCCATCGGCTTCCCTCCGGCACACCCTCATCGGGGCCCTGAAGGAGAACCTAGCTGGGCCCCACATCCTGCGGAGAAAGGGCCAGAGTCCTACCCGCCCACCCCCACGCCCACCAGTCACATGCCGATGACAGACCAGTGTCAGGCCTGCCTCTGCTGCCCACTGGGTCTCCGTCCCCAGGCTGTCTGGGCTGGGTCCCTGGCTGCCTCCCAACGGTGTCCCTTCTCACGCTCCAGACTCTACAAGGGAGAAGAGGCGACTCGGCCAACGGACCTGCAGCCTGACCTTCCCCTGGGCCCAGCTGTCCACTGGCTCACCTGTCCCCTGCCCCCGAGACACAGAAGAGGGGCTGGGGTGGGTGTAGGAGAGAAGGCTCCCTCTGAGCGCGGACACCTCACCCACCTTTTCCTTCAGGACTCCCCTGTGGGATCATTGTTAGTCACTCATTACCCTTCAGGGCCCTCTGCTGATGACCCCCAGCACCTCCACTCCCCAGGCCCCCTACCTGACCCGGGGGAGCCAGGTCCACCTCTGTTCCCTCCACAGCACACACCCGCTGAGTAGAGGCTGGTCTTTCCTCTCCTTCCACAATCAGGGTCAAGACATGGGGGTGGCAGCCCTCCCTCCCGGCCTGGAAAGGGGTGGCACCTCCCCCAGAGCACAGGGACCTCTCGGGGCCTCGCCCAGGTCAGCCGGCTGCAGGCTTCCGGCGGCCCAGCC
>NW_006286818.1:392824-396210 GCF_000327345.1 Myotis davidii
TTGGTCTCTGAGTCTCTGACAAAGCGGATTTGAAAAGGCTCCTGCGAAACCAGACCTCCCCTCGCGGCCGCCTCTCTCTAACCTGGAAGGAGAAGGGCTGATGGTGCTGCCTGCTCCATGCCCCTCAGGGTGACATCCTGGGAGGTGAGGGCACCCCTGGCCGCAGCCGAGCCCCCCCTCCCCATTCGGGGCCTTCCTCCGTCCTGCCCGCTCTGCCAGGATGAGCACATCCGGGCAAAGGCTAGATTCCAGGCCACTCTGGAGACTGCCCAGGGACTCAGGGCACTGGGGCTCCACCATCAGGGGTCTCCACAGCCCCCAAGAAAGCAGGACTTCCCTGCCATGCACCCCAGAATGGACTTGGTGAAAGCTGGGGGCCTGGCAGCCTGCTTCCCCTGATGATCTGTGTGGTTGGGCCTGTGTGTCCCCTGGGAGGGTGGGAGTGGCTGAGGGCCTCCAGTCCCAGCAAGAGGAAGCCCAGGTGATGCTTAGACTCTTGTTTCCTGATGTCCATGGATCACTTCTGTTTATTCTGTGTCCCCACGTTTTTTATTTTTAAATTTTTATTGATTTCTGAGAGGAAGGGAGAGAGAGAAACATCAAAGATGAGAGAGAATCACTGATTGGCTGCCTCCTACAGGTGCCCCAACCAGGGCCAAGGATCCAGCCTGCAACCCAGGCCTGGGCCCTTGACCATAATCAAACCCGGGACCCTTCAGTCGGCAGGCTCACGCTCTATCCACTGAACCACACGGGTCAGGGCTGTGTCCCCATGTTTTATTCTGAGATCTTGAGTGCAGATAAGTAAACACCCTCTGCCTGCGCCTCCGTCCCCTCCAGCGCTCCCCCAGCACAGGCTCCTGTCAGGACCGGAGATGCCAAGGGGCACCCAGAGCAGAGCCCCCTTCCCTGGACTGCGGGGTCTGTCAGGCCAGAACCGCCGCTCGCCACCCACTCAGGGCTCTTCCCCGACACGCGCTGCCTACGTTCAGACGGAGGGGCCGCGGGCTTACCTACTTGGGGTTTTCTGAGCTTGCCTCACCTAGAAACTTGCCTCACCAAGAACATGCGCTGGATGCCTGTTAAAAACCTGGTCCCGGCCCAGCCGACGTGGCTCAGTGGTTAAGTGTCGACCTATGAACCAGGAGGTCACGGTTCAATTCCTGGTTAAGGCACATGCCCGGATTGTGGGCTCCATCCCCAGTGGGGGATCTGCAGGAGGCAGCTGATCAATGATTCCCTCTCATCATTGATGTTTCTATCTCTCTCTCCCTCTCCCTTCCTCTCTAAAATCAATAATAAAAATAGATTAAAAAAAACAAACCCTGGTCCCAAAATCTAGCCGATTAAACTCCTTGGGGAAAACCCTGAAAATGTGTTTTTATAAAATCCCCAGTGATACTTGATATAAGGGTTTGAAAGTTGGTACTTGCTGAGGGTTAGGGATAGAGGATATAGAGCAAACATCTTTCTTGGAAAGCGGGCGGCCTGGAGTTCACCTCCACCCAGAGACACGCAGCATGGCAGCATCCGGGAAGGCTTTTCTCCCAGAGGCCCCCCTGAGCTCGCAGGACTGGAGAGAGACGTCTCACAGCGACACCCCTGCCTGACGGGGTACCCGGTGGGAAAACCCTGACGCTACATTTTCCTACGGGAGCCCCCCACTCTCATCAAGGCCTCACCTGTCGGGGACCTTTCCTCCCTCCCCTGTTTCAGGTTCTGTGCCCCTTCCTTCATCAATCAGCTCTGCCCCTGCCATGTTCCCAAGTCCCTCCCCTTCCCCCCAATGGGATCCCAGAAGAAGGAAGCAGAAAGTCCCCTGTGTCTGGGTTCCTGTTTAGGTCCCTCTGGCTGTCTCTGTCTCTTTAAATTCTGGGTTTGGAGATAAGATTCCACTTCCTCTCTTTCTACCACCTCTTCCCCCATAATCAACGTCTTATTTAGTTAAACTGCAGATCAAACTAGGTTTTTCTTTTAAGGAAATGTGAAGTGTCACTCCACTATGTGAACCGACCTCTGTCCCTACTCCTTCCGTTGGATTGGACCTGACCAGCTCTTCCCGCCTCTGACTCCAGCAATAACTCCGACAATTGTCATAGCGACGCCCATCCATTGCATCCTTATTGTGTTCAAGTTCTGTGCCAGGCAGTTTACGCGTATCATCTTTTAAAACATGTTCACAGCCACCCTCCAGAGCAGATTCTATTCTTAGCCTCTCCTTCCTGACAGGAGATGCGGTTAAAGAGGTTCAGCAACGTATTCGAGGCCAGTAGGGACTGAGAACACAAGGCCCCTGGCCGCACGCTCTCACTTTTGACCACAGTGGCACCTGCCTGCCCATAGCCCTGTGCTCTGCCTGCCCATGTGGGCACGCCCTGTGGGCAATCTTGTGCCGGGGAGGCTGGCAGTCCGTCCCGCAGGCCAGCCCGTGCTGCGAACACAGTGCTTCCCTCACCCAGCGGACACAGAGGCGTCCATTCATCGTGACCGTGAAGACCCTCAGAGGGAGCGCTCTCCACGCCTGTTACCCTGCCTGCAGCCAGAGGCCCCCTGTCAGAGGCTCTTTGTGTCTGGGCGGCCTCTCCTAACCAGTTCCCGTGCTTTCTGTTCTGCAGCCCCAGGCTAGCGGCTGCAGGTAGTGCTTCCCCCAGGGGCCGCGGACGCAGTGCTGGAGCTTGACCACTCACGAGCTGTGGGACTCAGCAGGCCTGTGTCTCCACCTGTGAAAGGAGCACACAGATGCTGCCCTCACTGAGTTGTTTGGAAAAGTAAATGAAACATTGACTACAAGACACTTCACAGCATATAGGAAAGGCCCTGTAAATGGGCTATTATTACTTATATTGTTTATTCTTTCCCATTGTGTCACATATTCCATCCTCGTGTGATCTGCACACCTTCCCTCCTCCCCTGGCCCACCCTCCACAGTCACTCGCTCACTCACTGGGGACACCTTTGCTCTGTGTTCTCTCCTGGTCCTCCAGGTCCTGCTGCCTGGAGCCTCTGACACTGGGGAGTGGCAGCCAAGCCTGGGAAGGCACCTTGCTTTGCCTTTGGGTCTCAGTGTGCGCGAGCTGCAGGAAGAGGGGTGACACCACCCCCCAATCCGCGACCCCGACCCGGAGAGCAGGGGCGGCAGGTCCCCTGGAAGTCGGAAGGCAAGTGACTCTGTTAGGAGGTGGCAGGATGCAATGAGAACCTCGTCTTCCCACTGTGGGAAGAGTTTTTCCAATTTATTTTTGTGGCTGGCATTTGGCTTGGGTTCTGCCATGGTCCTGTCGCTGCCCCTTGTAGATGGGCTGGTTGCTGCACTTTGCAACAGAGAGGGACTGGGGCTGGGGGTGCTGGGGCTGGGGTGCTGGGGCTGGGGCTGGGGGTGCTGGAGG
>NW_006286818.1:396342-397729 GCF_000327345.1 Myotis davidii
TGCTGGGGATGGGGTGTTGGGGATGGGGTGCTGGGGATGGGGTGCTGTGGATGGGATGTTGGGGTGGGGTGCTGGGGATGGTGTGCAGGGGATGGGGTGGGAGCTCTCCTCTGCCCCTGGAGGCCAGCTGCAAGGCTCTGGCTGCTCCCCTGCCCCCGGGAAGTGCAGGCATCACAGTCACTCAGACACACACATCTGAGGGTGTGGTGGGCGAGGACGCAGGGACAGGGCCTGCGTGGTGAGTGGAACGAAAGAGCAGCTGGGACACCTGGTGGAGCGTTCTCCCCCCTCAGAAAGCCAGGCTGAGGGGACATGGACAGGAGGCTGAAGTGGTGACTGAGAAAGGAAAGAAAGGCCTGAATGATGGGAAGGGCAAGGCGCCTCTCACCTCGTTTATTACAGGCCTGAGTGTGACTCCTGCTGCAGCTTTTAAACGTGACCGTCTCCTTCTCACGGCTGGCTCTTCCAGGAGGCCTTTCCTGAGCCCTCCCTGGACACTCAACATCATTCATTCATTCATTCTTCATTCATTCATTCTTCATTCATTCACTCATTCTTCATTCATCCATCTGTCACCCAGTCAGTCAGACACTGTGCTAGCTGCTGCTGTTACAGCAGTCAGTCAAGGGAGGCGTGACAATCGCTCATCCTGCGATGAAACCCACAGCAGCACAAACAGTAAGCGCCAAACCAAATACTGAAATGATGGCTGTTGTGGCTGGAACCGCGCAGAGTCAGAGGAGACGCCGGCCTCGACCGGGACGCCTGGGAGGCAGCGTGTCCAGGCCGACCTAGAGAGGAGCAGGATTGGTCAGCAAAGACGACTCCAGGCCCAGGGGGCAGCGTGGGCTTGAGTCAGGGGGCTCCCCAGAAACGGGGCCCACTGCCCGAGGCCTGAGGTAGAGAGGGAGCTGCTAGGAATAATGCGGGAGAGTGGCGGCTGAGCAGGGCATCGCAGGACGTGGCTGTGTGTTGTTTGGCTGTCCTAAGAGCAAAGGACAGTCAGTGAGAGGGGTTGTGTAAGGCATGACATGCGCAGACTTACACTTTATATTTTTAATGTTTTTATTGCTTTCAGAGAGGAAGGGAAAGGGAGAGAGAGAGAAACAACAGTGATGAGAGAGAGTCATTGATAGGCTGCCAGGGTTGTGATCAAGCCCACGACCCTGGCACATGCCCTGACCAGGAATTGAACCCTGACCTCCTGGTTCATAGGTTGATGCTCAACTGAGCCACACTGCCTGAGTCCCATAGGATTTTTTAAAAAACCACAGCTTTTTGCTTCCTCCTGAAAGATGGGAATCTGAAAGTCCTCTGTGCTGTGGTTGCCAGAGGAGATCCAGGCAGCTTTCAAATCCAAGGCCTTGGGTGGGTGTGGGCGGAGGGG
>NW_006286818.1:398173-403365 GCF_000327345.1 Myotis davidii
GGGTGCAGGTGGGCTGGGGGGAGGGGGGCAGAGAGTGTGGTTGTCGGGCTGGTCCAGGCTGTCGGGGTGAGGGTGGAGGGCAGGGATTGGTCCCACTGCCCCTTCAGAAACTCGCATTTCCTACAAATAGCCGAAGGGAAGCTGGGGAAGGGCAGCACAGAGGACGGAGTAGGAGGTGGGTGGCAGGCGCCGAGTCTACCACAGCCCATGGGCAGGAGGGTGCCCTGGCTGTGGCTTTGAGATGTTGGCTCTGCCCATTGCTGGCTGTGAATTTGGGCCTGAGACCACCCACACCGGGTCTCTGCTCCCCAGGGGTCAGGAGGGCACCATGCAGCAGCCAGTTCACGGAGGTCCTTTCCCTCCCCTCCCATTGCTGCCTTTCCTGCCCAGTGCCAGGTGAGTGTGGAGTCTCAGCTGCCCCCTGGGGGCCGCCCTCTTGAACGACAAAGGCAGCCCCTCCCTTTGAATTAGCCAATCGGGAAAGACTGTGCGCCTGAGCGCCATCAAGAGTGAGGACAGGTCATGTGCATCAGGATTTCGAAGCCCAGCGGACCTCCTGCCCAGTGTGCATGTGCGCCCGGACCATGTGTGCGCCCTCCTGCGGGAGGAAAGATGCTGCCTGCTGCCTGGCTCCCCATATTCTTTATGTTCCACCAGGACCCCTGGATTGGGGGGCTCACCTTATTTCTTACAATTTGGGGGTGCGTCTGGGACAGCGTTTGTCATCACAGGGAAATTGGACCCCCTCTCTTAAGAAGGTATGCCCCGCTGCCAAGTTGTGGCGGCCTTGGTTAGGCAGGACAGCCATCACCCCTGGGCCGACTCCGAGCTCAGGATTGAGAGTCAGCCAGCAAGGCAGGGAGGGCCCAAGCAAGACCCGCGGCAATTGGTGACCTCATGCATGAGCCAAGGTGGGAAATGGACTGAGTACTACATTGGTGATTGCGTGTCCCTGGAGGTCAGGCATATGACTGGGATGTGTCTTGGACATAAAGCGAGTGCAGAGTTCTGATCTGTGGTTCTGTTCTCCTGTGAGGGAAGCAGCCAGAGAGGGACGAAGCAGATCTCGGGGAGTACAAGAAACCTCCAACATGGGGGGTTGAGTACATAGTCATAAGGGACCTGCCGAGGATGGGAAGCAGAAATTCTAGCCCTAGGGAATATATTCCCCTGAAATAGTCCATTGGGAGAATGCTGAGATTCTGGGAGGCAAGTTCCCAAACCAGGGACAGAGACATTGCTCAGCTTTAGTGGTTCTTAATGTCGGGAATTCTGTGGTATAAACTTTTAGTGTACTGTGCACCTGTATGAGAGTGTTGTTGATGTTTCATGTCTCTGTTGTTTGTTTAATTTGTTTAAAAATGGGGCAAGTCCCGCTTTGGGGAAGCCCAGTTATGTGTGGTGAGGCTGAACACGTGACAGAGACTACAGGGACGTCCCAGCAGCTGCCAAGAACCCTTAATCTTGGGGGCACTTCCTACTCTCCCTCTCAGGGTGTTAGCCACCAGAAACTCTTAGCTAGTGATATTTCTGTCTGTGTGTCTATAATGTAATGTTGACTTTCTATCTTTTAAGGATTTTAGTTTGCTCTTCCCTGGTTTATGGATATAGGGAAGTAAACTATGCAGGCTGGGTTGGGCAACAAGGTTAATGCTTCCATGATAATGGGCAGGTCTTGACTGAGAATGGACCACATTCCAAGGGTAAATCCCAGGTCCCAGGGGTGTGAGACTCCCAGCCAGATTGGCATGTCCTTTCTTTGAACAGAAAGGGCAATCATGGTTAACAGCATAATTGATGTTTCCCATAACTATAACTAGTCCCCAGTGTTCTGTTTTCCCCATAACCTTGGGAGGAACAGATCTGTAGAAGTACCCTCTAGCTGTGAAGCAGGGGCACTCCTGTTCTTATAGAGAAAAATAAAATGGTATTTTCATACTGAGTTATCCCTCTTACAAAATTGGTCAAGAAAATGCTTTACGTAATAATTGCCTTTAAAATCTCAAAGTTGCTAAGATATAATAGATAGGTGCAACTAAAATGAAGGATTTATGATAAAGCTCTTCAGTAATAATTATAAATTTGTTAATAATGAAAGTCCAGTCACTCAAGAGGAGACTGACTGTGCTCTCTGTTGGAGGAAGGGACCAGTCCTCCTTCTCCCTGTAAAGGAGTGGTTCTCAACCTTCCTAATGCCGCACCCTTTAATACAGTCCCTCATGTTGTGGTGACCCCCAACCATAAAATTATTTTCGTTGCTACTTCATAACTGTAATTTTGCTACTGTTATGAATTGTAATGTAAATATATTTTCATTGTTACAAATTGAACATAATTAAAGTATAGTGATTAATCACAAAAACAATATGTAATTATATATGTGTTTTCCGATGGTCTTAGGCAACCCCTGTGAAAGGGTCGTTTGACCCCCAAAGGGGTCGTGACCCACAGGTTGAGAACCGCTGCTGTAAAGGCAGAGAAGCCTAAAAGAGAACAAAGACAGACAAAGAAATGAGATCCTTTGTCCTGCCTTCCCCACCCTATGTGATTGGGGGTTGATCTGAGGGAACATCCAAGATGGTGATTTACAATCCCAGCCTCCCCCTTGAGAGGAAAGCTCTCCTGATAAGGGTCCAGCTGGCCCTGAGGCCACTGCACCACCAGAAACCAGCTTTTCTAAGTTGCAAAAAGAGTTGGAGCAGCGTTAAAAAAAAGGAGTGGGGGGAGTTAAGACCTCTGCTGGAATACCCATATGGCTTAGCTGACCAGCTAGACCTATTTTGGAGCCCACAAGTGAATACGTAGACATCTCAGTCTTGGGAATACTAGTCTCAGGGAAAAAAGGGGGAATGATTTGAAGGTTGGCTATGGCTATCAGGGAAAGGGAGCACCTGGCTGGTCCTGATGTGCTTCCAGCAGATGTAAGATTTCCAAACCGGGAGGCCCAGTGGGACCTTAACAACAAGGCCCATAGGGGACATGAGAGATCTCAGGGAACTAATAATTAAAGGGATTCGGGGAGCAGTTCCCCGGTCTCAGAACCTAAATAAGGCCTTCAATATTCAGCAGGGCAAAGAAGGGCCTTCCGAATTGTGCCCAGACTAAAGATCAAATGAGAAAGTGCTCTGGGCCAGACCCCGAGGACCTGCTAGGCCAAGAAATATTAAAAATAACATTTTGTCACAAATAGTTGGCCTGACATCTCAAGAAAAATGCAAAGTTAGAGAACTGGAAAGATAGAAGTGCAGAAGAGATGTTAAAAAAAAAGGCTAGAAGGTACATAAAGATAAGAAAGGCAGAAACAGAAAGCTAACATAATGCTCACAACTGTAGGACAAGCGGCCAAGGGCCAGAAACAGAGGCCACAGCAGCATGTCTACACCTTAGAGTGTTACCCTCAGGTGATATGTGGCAGTTTTGAATCTAAGCAGCTGGGGGCCTGGGAATGGGCTGTGAGGCCTGCTCCTTTCTCACCCACCCTTTCTTCCAGCCTCTTAGGCCTACACATAATTTTCCAAAGGCTTTGATAACTTAAAAGCTTTGGGGCATGGCTGGGTAAAATAATAAACATTTAAATATTTTGAAATAACAGGATACTGAAACATTAATTAATTTGTGTTAGAGGATGAATTTGAATCTATTAATGAATAAGTTTTTTTTAATTTTACTTGAAATATCTCTTAAAATGTGAATGTATTGCTAATCTGAGGAATATTAATTACTTACATGACACCTAAAAATTAAGGTTTCTAAGGGTTAAGAAATAAAAAATCATGAAAAAAAATTATGCTTTTGGTATAATAGAGAAAGCATTTGAAGGAGAAAGAAAAATTTGTGAAAGTTATAAAACATTTGTAAAGAAAAATGTTGAAAAGAAGTTAAATAAATGACACAGGCCAGTGAAAGGGTGAGGGCTACTCCCTCCATCTTGCCCCGGATCCTCCATTTTTGGGCAGCAGCCATTAGCCATGTCCTCAGCAAGGAGCTTCTTCCCGGAAGCCCAAGCCTCTGCTAGCCACACCTAGGATTTCTTTAAACTAACCAATGATAATCAAGGGAAGTGTGCACCATAGATATGACCACATCCTGTGTAACAAGACACCGACTTGCGCCCAGCCAATCGGCAGGGCCCACAGCCCTCTCTCCTCCAATTACTCCAACCCCCCTATAAAACTCCTCTCCACACAGAGCTTGCTTTCTCTCTGCCTCCTGCCGCTGTGTCAATGAGTGTGGTGGATGGGGAGCTCGAGCTAGCTCAAATAAAGACTCTTTGCTTTTGCATTGGACTTGGCTGGCTCCCTGGTGGTCTTTGGGGGATCCTGAAATCTGGGCATAACACCAGTAAGCCAGAATAAGTAGAATAGGGAAATTGAAATAAATAGCACTTTGGAGCCATCTAGTTAATCCTATCTTCCCTAAACCAAGGACACTTAAGAGTAAATGATTTGCATTTTGCCTCCCTAACCATAGAGTAAATAGCTTATATCAATGTACTCAGGGAGACAGATAGAAGAAATCCAATTAGTATCACTCGCTGACACACTCAAAAAGTTAGAAAATAAACCTTATTTTAGTTAGTCCTTTTCTGAAACAAAAGTTCTATAAATTATTATCCTATACTAGAGACCCAGTGCACAAATCATACACAGGTGGGGTCTGGCCAGCCCGACCCCAATCGGAGCAGATTTGGGCCAGGCCTGTCAGGAGGAAATGGTGGGAGGTTGGCCAGCCAGCCCACCCTGATTGGAGCCCAATAAGGGCTGGGCTGGGGGGGGGGCCTCAGGTGATTGGCCAGTGGGCCCTGCCCCTGATTGGAATGGGGGGGGCCAACTGGGGGCGGGGCCATCTTCAGGGAGGTGCTGTGGGCCAATCAGGGTGGTGGGGGTTCATCAGGATTGGGGCCAGGTGGAGGGAGAAGCTGCAGGAGGTTGGCCAGCGGCCCACCCCCTGATCGGAAAGGTTCGCTGGCCGCAGTGGGTTTCATAGTGACCAGTCATTACGGCATTCTGGCAGCTGGCTTTTTATATATATAAAACTAGAGGCCCGGTGCACAAAAATTTGTGCCCTGGTCGGGCTCAGAGCAGGGCCGATTGGGGAGTTGGGGTGCTGCCCCCTGTCATGCACAGAGCAGGGCGGATCAGGAGGTTGCGATGCCACCCTCAGTCACGCTCAGGGTAGGGCCGATTGGGGGG
>NW_006286818.1:404317-405377 GCF_000327345.1 Myotis davidii
CCTCCATCACTGAAGCAAGCAAGCCTCATGTTCGCTTCAAGCTGCCTGGCTGCCGGCTGCCATCTTGGCTGGCAGTTAATTTGCATATCGTCCTGATTAGCCAATGGGAAGGGTAGCGGAGGTATGGCTAATTACCATGTTTCTCTATTATTAGATAGGATAATAAAAACCTAATATGCTAAGTGTCTGGTTGTCCATTCAACCAATCAAAGCATAATATGCTAATGATATGCTAAGGCCACTCAACCACTCACTATGATGTGCACTGACCACCAGGTGGTAGATAGCCGACCTGTCAACCAGTTGCTATCACATGCACTGCTCACCAGGGGCAGATGCTCTGACCGGCAGGTTAGCTTGCTGCTGGAGTCTGGCCAATCGGGACTGAGTGAGATGGGCTGGGCATGTCCTGGAGCCCTCCTGCAGTTCCTCCCTAGCTGACCAATCTCCCGCATCCCTCCCCGGCCCTGATCATGCACCGGTGGGGTCTTTCAGCCTGGCCTGTGCCCTCTCACAATCTGGGACCCCTTGGGGGATGTCAGAGAGCTGGTTTCAGCCCAATCCCTGCAGGCCAGGCTGAGGGACCCCACTGGTGCATGAATTTGTGCATGGGGCCTCTAGTATGTTATATTAATCGAGTATTTAAAAAAAGTAATCTTAGTTGTGGGAACTGAAGTTTTACTAGGTTATGTTTGTGTTTAATACCCTCCTGTCACCTTGAATTTTGTATAATCTTTTGGTAGAATGGGTTTGACAACCTTCCGAGGGTTTGAATTTTAAGAAAAGGTGTTTTGTTTTGTTTTCTTACCTGGAGTTGGCTGTAGGTGATTCCAATAGGTCCTGGGATGCCTCAAGATCTTCCTACAATGGAAACTAGGGACCAAATTTCTTAAGATTAATTATATTTGCATAGCAAAAGAAACCATCAACAAAACAAGAAAACCCACTGCATGGGAGAACATATTTGTAAATGTTATCACTGATAATGTTATCACTGTATCTCCAGCATTTACAGGCAACTCATACAACTTATCAAAAGGAAGAAAAACAACCCAATAAA
>NW_006286818.1:406146-408889 GCF_000327345.1 Myotis davidii
GGGGCGGGAGAGGGGGGCTGTAAGAGATCAACCGAAGGACTTGTATGCATGCATATAAGCATAACCAATGGACATAAGACACTGGGGGGTAGGGGATTGTCAAGGGCAGAGGGGAAAAAAGGACACTTATGTAATACTCTTTGTAATACTTTAAGCAATAAAAAAAAAGATTAATTATATTTACTAAATCAGCAAAGGCTTGTCAACTTCACTCGTGAGGCAGCTAAAGGGATAGTGAGCAGCCAAGTGCCAGCAGCATGGCGCCCGGGAGAACAGGCAGAAGGAGGAGGAAGGTGTGTGGTGCTGGGGCCAGTGCTGCACATTCGTCCCTGACAACACGGCACGCGGACCGTGGCTGAGCCTAAGGCCCCCGCAGCTTTAGTGCCGAGTGAGCGGGAGCCGGGGACCGAGGCTCCTCCTCCGATCCCCTGGGCGATGGTTGGGAAGTGGAAGGCGCGATGGTGCCCACGTCACCCCTTTGGTGGGAGCTGCAGGGATGGCGTCGCAGCTTCCCGTGTCCCGTGGGGGGCGGGGGGGGGGTGTCTTATCCAAGGGCGAATCGGAACCGCATTGGCCCAACGGCAGTTAGTCTCCTCCTGGGCCCTGCAGGGCAGGAAAGTCAATGGGTGTCAGCGAGTTTGAATGAAAAAGTTTAATAAAGAAAAGGGGGAATTGTGAGAAGAAACAAGTCACCGTTCCTGTCAAAGAACAGTTTAGCAGCCGCCACTTCGGCTGCATGGCTTGCAGCCCCCTGGGGGCCGCCCTCTTGAACCGCAAAGACCAGCCCCTCCCTTTGAATTAGCCAATGGGGAAAGACTGTGCGCCTGAGCGCCAATCAGGAGTGAGGGACAGGCCGAGAGCATCAGGATTACAAAGCCAGGGACCGCCTGCTCAGCGTGCAGGGAGCATGTGCGTGTGCCCCCAGAGCGTGTGCGTGTGCCCGCAGAGCGTGTGCTTGTGCCCCCAGAGCGTGTGCGTGTGCCCCTAGAGCGTGTGCTTGTGCCCCCAGAGCGTGTGCGTGTGCCCCTAGAGCGTGTGCTTGTGCCCCCAGAGCGTGTGCGTGTGCCCCTAGAGCGTGTGCTTGTGCCCCCAGAGCGTGTGCGTGTGCCCCTAGAGCGTGTGCTTGTGCCCCCAGAGCGTGTGCGTGTGCCCCTAGAGCGTGTGCTTGTGCCCCCAGAGCGTGTGCGTGTGCCCCTAGAGCGTGTGCTTGTGCCCCCAGAGCGTGTGCGTGTGCCCCTAGAGCGTGTGCTTGTGCCCCCAGAGCGTGTGCGTGTGCCCCTAGAGCGTGTGCTTGTGCCCCCAGAGCGTGTGCGTGTGCCCCTAGAGCGTGTGCTTGTGCCCCCAGAGCGTGTGCGTGTGCCCCTATAGCGTGTGCCCCTATAGCGTGTGCCCACAGAGCGTGTGCGTGTGCCCCCAGAGCATGTGCGTGTGCCCCCCAGAGCGTGTGCGTGTGCCCACAGAGCGTGTGCATGTTCCCCCAGAGCGTGTGCGTGTGCCCCACAGAGCGTGTGTGTGTGCCCCCAGAGCGTGTGCGTGTGCCCCTAGAGCGTGTGCCCCACAGAGCGTGTACGTGTGCCCCTAGAGTGTGTGCTTGTGCCCCCAGAGCGTGTGCTTGTGCCCACAGAGCGTGTGCATGTGCCCACAGAGCGTGTGCTTGTGCCCCCAGAGTGTGTGTGCCCCACAGAGCATGTATGTGTGCCCCTAGAGTGTGTGCTTGTGCCCCCAGAGCGTGTGCTTGTGCCCACAGAGCATGTGCATGTGCCCCCAGAGTGTGTGCTTGTGCTCCCAGAGCGTGTGCTTGTGCCCCACAGAGCATGTGCGTGTGTGCCGGGGTCCAACCCCAGCAGGTCCAGGGGTTCCCAAAGTGTAGACGGAGTCGGCAAAGAAGGAATGACATGGAGACAGCGTTCAGTTGATCAGCAGCCTAGCCAGGATCTCTAGCCAGGATCTCCAGCCAAGTTCTGGTCTGGATCTCCAGAGAAGTTCTGGTGTTTATTGTCTTGTTACATCCGTATTTATACCAGTTGATTTTAATCCTGTCAATTTGGAAACAACCTTTCTCGGAGAGGTGACCTTGGTTAAAACACACAGCGATAAGGGGAGCAAACATATTAAGAACAGTATGCTATATACGCCAGGTCCCTTGAAACATATGCTGTGCAGATGTTTCTTTCCTGCAGCGACTGTGTCAAGCAGCAAGGATGGACTGGCTTCCGGCACGTGTGCCCACAGAGCGTGTACTTGTGCCCCCAGAGCGTGTGCATGTGCCCTGAGAGTGTGTGTGTGTGCTCCCAGAGCGTGTGCATGTGCCCCCAGAGTGTGTGTATGTGCTCCCAGAGCATGTGCACACCCTGCTGCAGGAGGAAGATACGCCTGCTGCCTGGCTCCCCTGTGCTTCGTGCTCCACCAGGACCCCTGGATGGGGGCTCGCCTTACTTCTCACAGGAGCAAGGAACCCAGCACCCAAATCTCAACTTTCTGCCCAGGGGGCCGAGCCCTGGCTGCCTTGGCCCATTCCCTGCTGTGACTCAGGGAAGGGCAGCCCAGTCAGGACTGAGGATCGAGGGTCCCTAGCCATGGGGAACGCCGGCGCCCAGAGCTCTGACCCACAGGCAAACCTTGGTATGTAGCTGCATTTTCTGGAAATAGAATCCCGAGGGGCCCTGGCCGCTCTGCGCCGATACGGTGGGGAGGGGACTCTGTGGGACTTCTCTCCCTGGTCTGGGACTTCCCTGAGACCTTC
>NW_006286818.1:408948-410226 GCF_000327345.1 Myotis davidii
CCAGCTGCACGAG
Organism: Myotis davidii; assembly: GCF_000327345.1. Lineage (NCBI taxonomy): Eukaryota > Metazoa > Chordata > Mammalia > Chiroptera > Vespertilionidae > Myotis > Myotis davidii. The sequence goes on from NW_006286818.1 coordinate 408,962, forward strand.
GGCGAGGGCGGCCTGGAGAGGAAGGCCGGCCTCTCCCCGAGGGAGGGATCCAGCGGAGGACACTTCGCTCCAGCGCATGGAGCTGCGGACCACCTCTCCGTCACGCTCCCCACTCCCTCACTCACTCATTTGTGTATTCCATAATCAGCATTTATTATGCACCCATCGTGTGCCTGGCCCCACACTAAGTATGTGATATTGGGCATTCAAACATCTGACCAGTGTTTTTTTGTTTGTTACATCCTCACCTGAGGACATTTTCCCATTGATTTTTAGACAGGGGAAGAGAGAGGGAAAGACAGAGAGAAACATCCATGTGAGAGAGACACATCGATTGGTTGCCTCCTGCACATGCCCCGACCAGGGCCCGGGCCGAGGAGGAGCCTGCAGCTGAAGTACATGCCCTGGACTGGAATTGAACCCGGGACCCATTGGTCCTCCGACACTCTATCCACTGAGCCACACTGGCTAGAGCCAGACCAGCGCTCTTTAGAATGTGGCCCTGCAGTCCAGCCTCACTAACCCTGAGTGTGTGGGACAAGCATAGGCCCTGACCTCAACCACTCAGGTGTGGCCTGGGCTGTGCACTTCACACAGGCTCCCCGGACACAGAGAATGAGCTGAGGGCCATTTCTGGAGAGTGGCAGCTCTCCCCGGCCTCAGCATTGGCTGCACTCCCTTTCGTAGGAGATTGCACCCCATCCTTGCCCCTCCCCTGCCTTGCCCCTGCCCTTCCCGAAGGCTAGGCCTGTGAGGGCCAGCAGGGGAGGGGCTGCCTGCCCAGCCACCCGCTCCACCTGCTCTGGGGTGAGTCTCAGGCAACGTGTAACCCCCAGCTCAGAGGCCCTTTCGCAGGCTGCAGGCTGCCCAGCGGGCGAAGACCTGAGAGAACCAAGCAGGGTCAGCCACGCTCCCTCCCCACCTCAGTCCCAGGCCTTGCTGTTAACACCGTAGGGTCCCTGCAGACTCTGGAATGCAGGTTTGGGGGGGACCTGGGAAACGGAAAGGATCTTCCCACCCACAATGAGCAGCAGGAGGCTGAGGCCCGAGTCAGCAGTGACCAGGGAAGTGGCGTCTAAAACAAGCAGCGAACCCCTGTGCACTCGCTACTCAGCGAGCTCTGCCCACGCTTTACCTGCTGCCCTGCTGCCGGGGACTTGCTGCCGGGGACTCCGGACTCCGCCTCCCCGCTTTACCCAGGGGGCCACCTCCGACCACCTGCCTCCACAGCATGAGCTCCCACCCTGCTCCCCAGAGCCCTCTGC
>NW_006286818.1:410324-415900 GCF_000327345.1 Myotis davidii
CATCGGCTCCCACTGAGGGGCTGGCCCAGGAGGTGCCGTGAGGCTGCAGCCCTCAGCTCCCTCTCTCCCTCTCGGGGCCTGGACCTGGCCATGGACTTCCTGTTCCTGGGCAGGAGGAGGCGACAGGAAGGCAGAGTAGGGCAGGGACGGGTCACTCCCTCTCCAGGCCAACGGCCTCTCGGAGGATTTACCCCGATGTCCTCCTGGAGCCTCGTCTCTCCAGCTGCAGGAAGGTGACGGCCCCTCCCAGGAGGGCGCCGGGAGGGTGGAGTGGGCTGGGGCGCTGTCCATGTGTGGCCGAGGCCTGGCCCCGGGAGACTTTCTTTAGGCTCAGTTCTGAGCCTATTTCAGATTTCTAGGAATGGGTGGGGGGAGGGGTCTTTGGCCATTCCGTGGTCCCCGCAGGCCCATCTTGCTTAAAGAGAAACCAGTGTCCTTGCTCCAAGATGGGTAGCATAGCACAGGCAGCAGCGTCACTCAGCCCCAAGCCTGGATGCCACTTTTAGCCGCGTGGCCTTGCACAAGGGACTAAACCTTTAAGAGTCAGAGCCGAGCCGGCAGGTGTGGCTCAGTGGTTGAGCATTGACCTATGAACCAGGAGGTCACGGTTCCTTTCCTGGCTGGGACACATGCCCGAGATGCAGGCTCCATCTCCAGTGGGGGGCGTGCAGGAGGCAGCCGATCGATGATGCTTATCCTTGGTGTTTCTCTCTCTCTCCCCCTCTCTCTCTTCCGCTCTAAAATCAACACAAATACATTAAAAACAAAAAAAGAACCAGAGCCCCAGTCCCTTGCCTGTGCAATGGGTGGAACAGCCCCTCTCGCGGCGGACGGAGGATGAGATGGAGGACCGGTTCCTGCGGAGTGCAGGCCCAGGAAGCCGAGCGGAGCGAGTGGGGCTGCAGGTAGGAGGCGCTGATTTTCCCGCAGGTGGTGAGCCAGGGGTAGCACCTCCCATTATTCACAGGAGACTGCGAGGCTGACTGCTTGACTCTGGCAAACTACAGCGTCGCTGAGGGAGGCAGCCCCTTGACTCATACGCCTAGAAGCTTTTCTTTGGGGCTCGCAGAAGCTGTGGCCCGGTTGGAATTTCTCCAAAAGGATGCAGACAGCCAGCTCCTGAGGTCCAGCCCAGGTTTTCTGCAGCCTCACAACACCCTGGACCTCTGCTTGCCCATTGAATAACTTGCTTTTGTGACAGAGGCCACAGGATATGCTTAGAAGATTCTAGAAGCTGTAGGACAAAGTACATAACCCATTGACTTCTTTATTCTGACATCTTGAAACGGAGTGTCCCCAGGGCAACCTCAAACCCCACTGCTGTAGTCATAGTACTTTAAGGATCTCCTTTGCACCGTCCTCTGTACTGACTCAAGATGAGTTTTACACTGGGGCAGAAGCACAGAGGCACCAGATCCAGAAATGATTTCAGAGCTTCTCGCTCTCCTGCCGGAAGCAGCTTTCCAGCTCCCTTCCCCTCCCCCCTTCCTAGGATCACATCTGGATTCAATAGGGAACAACAGGCCTCTGTGAGTGTCTCCGCCCTCCCCCGCCCGGGGCCCCCCTCCTGGTCAGGACTTTAAAAAAAGGAATGGATGGGAGCGGAGGGAACACCTCTGCACACACACACCCCTTCACTCAGCTCCCCACGGTCCCAGTTTTAAGATCCCCGGTTACCTCAGTTCTTACAGTTCTCAGGACCCACCCAGGAGTCTAGAGCCCTGGTTCCGGCTGGGCCCGCTTCCCCACACAAGGCGAAGACTGCACTTTTCCACCCTCTGCCCCCTCCCTGGCCGGAGCACCCCCTCCCAGCCAGGGGAGGGCTGTGGTTGGAATGCGGTGGCCCGCAGTGAAGGCAGCTGTAACTCTCATTAAAGTGACATCAGCCCAGGCAAGAGGAGGCTGTAAATCCAGGGGAAGGGGGCGGTCGTCCAGGGAGAACCACAGAAGCAAAGGAAAAACCATAACTGGGGGAGACACGGTGTCTGGGACTCAGGGGCCCACGCGGGACTGGATGTGGGGGCTGCAGGCCAGGAGGGGACCCTGAGCAAGCCCTCAGCCTCCTGAAGTTCAGGGCACAGCCAAAGCCCTCCCAGGGACCCTCCTCTGCCCCCGCTGGGCTCCTGCTGGGGAAATGTTGGGGACACATTCTGTTCTGGGCTTTCCCAGAGGAGCTGTTGGCTTAGGAGTTTTTCATGGAAGAAATCGACTGTGGGTCAAACTCCCGTCAAACTGCTCCCTGCGTCCAAGCTGTGGACCTTAGGAGACGCACCTCCTTTGGGAGCCTCCATTGGAAGAAACGGTCCCCTTGCACCTGGCCGTGCAGATACCACACTGTGCCTGGCTGCCCGAGGGCTGCTTGTCAACGACTAAATGAATGAACAAATCCTCTCCCCCAGAAGCTCCGTTCCCTCCTTCCTGAGTCTGGGCTCAGCCACTGGCGTTGGGAGAGCCTGCAGGCCGGACTCGCCTCTCCAGGCTTCGGGCTTTTCCTGGGGATGAAGCGCTTGCAGGAGGTTGATTCTGGGGGACAGTGCTTCCTCCAGCAGGAAGGCCCTGCGCCCTGCGCCCTGCGCCCTCCGCCCAACACTGGCCCTGGGGTGTGTGGAGCAGCTGGGCCTGTAGGGCCCTAGCATCCGTGGGCTGCGTGCCAGCACCTTCCCGGGGTGGGGGTTCGGCTTTCTCCTCACCACTGACTCGGGAGCCTGGACACTCTGCCCGAAGCAGCACCCCTCTTGCCCTTTAGACCTGGCAGCGGGGCGCTGGGGGCAGCCCGGACCTCCTGAGGCTGAGGGAGGGAGCTGGCCATGTGCCTTCTTCAGAGCGGCCATAGTCACCCTGCAGAGGGCCGGTCCCCACCCAGAGTTCTGCTTCAGTCGGTCTGAGGCAGGGCCTGAGAATTTGTATTCTTTTTAAAAATATGTTTTTATTGATTTAAATATATATATTTTTTATTGATTTCAGAGAGGAAGGGAGAGGGAGACAGAAACATCAATGAGAGAGAACTACCGACCGGCCGCCTCCTGCACGCTCCCTACTGGGGATCAGCACTGACTGGGAATTGAACCGGCAGCTTCTTGGTTCCTGGGCTGATGCTCAACCTCTGAGCCACGCTGGCCGGGCAGCCTTGCTGATTTGAGGATGCTTCTGGGGCCCAGCTACCCTCCTGGAAGGAAGTGGTGATGGGTGGGTGTGGCAGCTCGGCCTGCCTAGGGTCCGGGCAGAGGTGGGCAGGGAGGAGGCTGAGGGCCCCCTGCTTCACCCCCAGGACATGGTGGATCCACGGCAGCCTGGGAGGCTTAGGCACCTGCTGCGGCGCCCCCACCCCTCCCACCTGGCGGCAGCAGCTTTCCCGCCAGCCTTGGAGCAGAGAGCATCCCAGCTCAGGTCCTCCCAGGGGCATGGCTATGGCGACCCCTTTCCTCACCTCCCAGCTGGACAGGGAGGAGCAAACTCACAGAGAGAACCGGGATTAGAACTGGCAGAGTTCATAGTGTGTGTGGCTCAGTGGAATTACAGCACAGTCCTGGCAGGTGTGGCTCAGTGGATAGAGCGACGGCCCGCAGACAGAAGGGTCCCAGGTTCGATTCCGGTTAAGGGCATGTACCTTGCTTGCAGGCTCCTCCCTGGGCCTGGTCGGGGTACATGCAGGAGGCAACCAATCAATGTGTCTCCCTCACATCGATCGATGTTTCTCTCTGTCTCTCCCTCTCCCTTCCCCTCTCCCTATCCTTGACTGAGGATTAACAACAAAATAATAATAATAAAACCAGGGTTTCAGGCACTTCCCAGTTTGCATCATGACGTTTATGCTCCCACCCCCGCCCGCAGTCAGTCGATTTGGGCTCTGACGGGAAGAGGCCTCTCGCCCCCAGCGGGCCAGCACCGGACGGGCGCGGGCATAGCCTGCAGTTTTCCACTCACAGCAGCGCGGACGTGATGTGCACTTTGCATGTGATCGTCCCCGGCTGGTGACACGCGGTACGAGGCTCTGTGACGCTGGCAGCAGGGCCGCAGCTCCCGGGGGGCACGTGGGCACAGCGTAAGCGACCAGCCTCCACAGTGCATGGCGCTGCTAGTGTTTGCTGAGTCTTGTGTTTTCATTTTCACATCCGTTGTGGGTACAAAACGCACAAGCGTGTCTCCTGCTTCCAGTGAAAAGAAGCGAAGGCACTTACTCTTAAGGTGAAGCTCAGGCCCGACCGGCCTGGCTCAGGGGCTGAGCGTCGACCTCTGAACCAGGAGGTCACAGTTCAACTCCCGGTCAGGGCCCAGGCCCGGGCTGTGGGCTGGTCCCTAGTGGGGGGCATACGGGAGGCAGCCGGTCCATGATTCTCTCATCATTGATGTCTCTCTCTCTCTCTCCCTTCCTCTGAAATCCATAAAATAAAATATATTTTTAAAAGAAGATGGAGCGCAGGGTAATTGCCTAGCGACAGGCTGATGCAAGTGCTGCGGGCGGGACGCAGTGGGGGTGGGCGGGCCGTGCATTAATGCCTTTCCAACTCACAGCGAGTTTGTCAGGACGCAGCCCATGGCGTGTCACTGAGCCTCCGGGGTGGAGGAGAGGGAGGAGAGGCTGGAGCAGCCGTGGGCAAACCACGGCCCTGGGCCGGATCCGGCCCGTTTGAAATGAATAAAACTAAAAAAAAAAAAAAGACTGTACCCTTTTATGTAATGATGTTTACTTTGAATTTATATTAGTTCACACAAACACTCCATCCATGCTTTTGTTCCGGCCCTCCGGTCCAGTTTAAGAACCCACTGTGGCCCTCCAGTCAAAAAGTTTGCCCACCCCTGGGCTGGCGTGCAGGGCCCAGCCCCCTTCAGGCTGGGGAGGCTCACAGCCCCGTGGCCAGGGTGATCCTCAGCTGGATGCCTCACTGACCAGGGTCATGCCCCTCCTGGGAAGGGGCAGCGAGCGCCCGGGGCAGGTGGATGTGGGGTGGATGGTCTGGTCCCTGCCCCAGGGCGGGACATCGGTGCCGGGCCATTCCAGTCCCATAACTCCACGGGGTTAGCTGAGGCCTTGGCTGCCACCTGTCCAAGTCCAACCTCTCTCGCACTCCTGCTTCCTCACTCCCCACAGAGGGTGGCCCCGGGCACCTGCGAGGGCCCACGTGCCTCTCAGTGTGTCTTGCGGAGGAGGCAGCAGAGGGGAGCCAACATCAAGAACCGGTGCTTCAAAAGACTGTCTCGCTGAACGCGATCCTCTCCAGGCGAGTGCGTCTGCTCCTCTGCTGCTGAGGAAAAGGGAGAAGGTGTCAAGATCAAAGTGAGCACCTGGCAAGCTGGGCTCCGTAGAGACCCCGCGGACTTGGGGAGAGCGCCGCCGCCCACAGAGCACGGGACAGCCATCGTGGGGAACCCGTGCGGTCCACGCAGAAGGAGCTGGGGGGGCAGAGACCGCCTCTTGTGCCCCAGTAGAGATGCAAACCCCACGAGAGGAGTGTGCACCCCGGGGTGCAGATGGAGGCACGCAGGCAGGGAGACAGCGGCGGTCAGGGCAGCTCTGGTGGAGGGAGAACCCAGGCTGACCCCAGGTCCAGGACCGGAGTCGCACACACCGCCAGCCC
>NW_006286818.1:416555-421009 GCF_000327345.1 Myotis davidii
CTCCCAGCAGACCTGGGAGAGGCTCTTCCTGAACTCTGTCCCTGAGGCCCAGACCCGACCTACAGGGGGCTGATGCTGGAGCAGCCGTCCTGGGGGCAGTGCCCCTGGGCCTGGGTCCGGGCAGCCCTTAGCGCTAAGGTCCCTCCAGCTTTGGCCCGTCCTGTCACTGGGAGGTTCTGAACCCATATGTACAGTTCACAGGCGTAGAAACAAGGTAACTCTCCTCTCTCCTGCCAGCCGGCTCCTCACACTGAGCACAGACCCGCCTTCCCCAGGGAGGTGGCCTCAGGGGCCAGGGGCCAGGCGCCAGGGTCTGGGACCAGCACCTGCAGAACACACCCTAAGGAAGGGGAATCGCTTGTTCCTCAAAACGCTCCACGTGTGTGAGCAGAGCCCTCACCTCAGCAGCTGAGATGCAGCCCCGAAAGGAAAGAGCAGCTGGCTCCTTGCTCCTCTGCAATGCCGGAGGCCACACATCTGAACGCCATAGAGAGCTTAGCTGTCAGCTGGCTCCATCGAGACCCCGACGCCCACATTCAGAAGCATTTGCGCGCTCTGTAGCTGGCCAGGGGAGTGCTGGGCACTCGATAAAACAGGGTGCTGTGCGGAGAATGCTGTGGGGTGGGAGTGCAGCCCAACACCCCACCGGCAAAAGCTGCCCATGGGTCAGCGCCCACAGCTGCTCCTCCAGAACGCCCCCCGCCCCCTGCACTCCATCTCCCCACCTGGCCAGGTGTCCCGCGGCCTGAGCACATCCCCCTGCTGACCTGTGAGCTCCCACAGGGCAGAGGAAGCCTCCCTTCAGCTCTGGCAGCACCCTGACCCAGGTAGGCGGGCAGCACCCTGACCCAGGTAGGCGGGCAGCACTCTGACCCAGGTAAGGGCAGAGTTGCTAGCTCCCTAAGGGCTTGCTGGTGGGTGTGCAAACCCTCCTCCCTAAGGAGTTAGAGAACAAGGTGGGGGGGAGTGCTCTTTTCCCCTGGGGGGCAGGAATGGGCACAGTTGCACGGGGGAGTTTTCCATGGGAGGCTTGTTAGGCCAAATTCTTTTAAACCTTTAAGTAGTTTGCTTTGCCCGGCGGGCATGGCTCAGGGATTGAGCATCAACCTATGAACCATGAGGTCACGGTCCATTCCCGGTCAGGGCACAGGCCTGGGTTGTGAGCTCGATCCCCAGTGGGGGGTGTGCAGGAGGCAGCCGGTCAGTGATTCTCCTCATCGTTGATGTCTCTCCCTGCGTCTCTGAAATCAATAAAAGGTATTAAATAAATAAGTAAATCGTTTGCTTTGACGAGAACCCTAAGAACAGCACGGTGCCTGCTCCTGGCTTGGGAAGGTCCGAGCTGTGTGGAGGCAGCGTCCCAGGTGTGCGGGGTCGCCGTGCTCGTGGGGGTGGACGCATTGTCAGAGCCCACAGCTAGTCGTGTGTGTGTGTGTGTGTGTGTGTGTGTGTGTGTGAGAATGGGATGGTACTGCATGTGTGGTCAGTTGTGTGATGACGGGGCTGTGGGGACTGGAGTGGATGTGGGCACCACCTGGCACACTGCTGCCCTGGGCTGAGGGATGGGTGTGTGCGGGGTGTTCTCCCAGCAGGCAGCGGGACACTTGCTGAGGGATCCCTGAGGGGCCCCATCCCATCAGAGAGAGGGGGCTGGGGGGACAGGGAGCAGGCGTGGCCCGGGCTCTGGGAGGCCAACACCTCTGGCACCTGGGACCCCAAGGCGCTTGCACCTGGAAGCCACACACACCCTGCCCCTCTCTGGCCCGGGGCCTTTGAGAGATGGTCCCACCACCTCACCTCCCCTGGGACTCTGTTTGGAAGGTCTACCCTCAAGCCCATCCCTCCCTCTCTCCCACTGCCCAGAGCAGACCCAAATGTTTCTCGGTTTCCTCTGGAAACATCCTGGGAGGTCTGTTTACAGCTGCAGCCAATGCCTCCCATCTGTGCTGGCTCAGCCGGGAGAGCGGAAACGCAGGCACTGGAGGTCGCTGGGATTCAGGGCACAGCAGCGCTTCCCGGTCTCCGGTCTCCGCACAACTGGCCACTGGAGAGCGAGTTCATGCTTCTACAGAGCCCAGTGCGGTCCCCGTGTGCACAGGTGTGCACAGAAGCAACCCTGAGCATGCTTCCTCAGGTCCACAGAGCCACCACGCAAGGATGCCACACACATGTGCCGCCGACGTCCCCAGACACGCAGGAAGCACACTGATTCAGCACGCCCACCCAGGCACGCAGTCCCTCAGGTGGGACTCACTCCGGCCACCACAGAACCCACCTGCTTCCCGCTGCACCGGCAGTCTCGGCACAGCACAGGCCTGCCCTCCCCCTCCGTGGCCCCAGCGCTCTGGATGCTCTCCCCATCAGGTGATCTGGAGGTGCCCTCAGCACCTGTGTCGCTGTTGTTGGCAGGAGGTCTGTGAGGCCTGTCCGTTAGAACATTCTGGACTCCACGCCTATTTCTCTCGGGCTGCCGGGATTGGGACAGGCCCGCGGGGGAAGGAGGCCTGCCCATGCGAGGACGGCCACCATGTGCTGCCACACTCGGACTTGTGCCTAGATGGAGAAGACAGGCGTGGCTGAGCCTGGCCCGCGTGGCTCAGTGGCTGAGCATCGACCTATGAACCAGGAGGTCACGGTCCGATTCCGGGTCAGGCACATGCAGGGTTGCAGGCTCGATCCCGCGTGGAGCACGCAGGAGGCAGCCGGTCAGTGATTCTCTCTCATCACTGATGTTCCTATATCTCTCTCCCTCTCCCTTCCTCTCTGAAATCAATGATAATAATAACAATAATAATAATAATAATATATTAAAAACGGGTGGCTAAAACTGGAGGAGGCTGCCAAGTGTGCAAGGGTTAACCTGGCTGGGAAGCTGGGGGAGGTGGCTCAGACTCAGGCCTGGAGAGAGTGTGGCCCTGAGAAGCTCCCCAGTTAGAGGGGCTGCCATGCCTGGGGGGAGGGCCCAGGCTACCTATCTGCTGCCCATCACCCCCCGACTCAGCCCCTCTTCCCTGCATCTGCTTCCCATTCAGCCCACGCCAGGCATCCTGGAGGCTGAGTGGGACTCAGCTGGTGTAGCTGCCATGTACCCTGCTGGAGGCAGGGCTGGGCACTGGAGTGCCTCCTCTTCTGACCTGCCTCTTCCATTCCTGCACCCCACCTCTCTCATGGGTTCTGCAGGAACACATCAGCTGTGGCTGGCCCCGCCCTTGCCTCCTTCATTCCTCCAGGCCTCTTCTCCATCTGCAGTGGCTGCCTCTTCTCTTTTTGCAAAACCAGGCCTCCCAGATCCCCACCCAGGTGGAGGGAGGGGAGAGGAGCAGGCAAAGGAGGGGAGAGGGCAGATGGGCAACAGACAGCGGAAGGAGCAGTAAGAACTGGCACCTACTCAGGCATGGGAAGGAGGGACCCTTTAGCGTGCTGCAGGGTACCCAAAAAATGAGGCGAGGGTGGGAGGGGGGCAGGGACAGAGGTGTGGAAGGAGCAGGGGCAGAGCTCCTGCTTAGCTGCATAACCATTTTAAGGCTCTGCCTAGCCCCCATGGGGACCAGACCCAGGTCCTTGGCCTCTCTGGCAATGTACCCCAAAGTTCTGACCTTCTCAGGGCCAGACCAGGATTCTTAGGCCCTTGGAGGGGTGCCCTGGCCTCAGGGCCTCCCCCCTCCACCTGCACATGGGGCTCTCCTGGTCCTAAGGAATATCCAGCCTCCTGGGTTTCCCAAAACTCCCCCACCCCCTCTCTAAAAGAACAAAAAGCAAAAAACAAAAATACAAGACTAGAACAAATAAAACCCCCACCCGACCCCATGCAGCTTGCTGCCCTACCCCCTCTCCACAGCCTGCTGCTTGCTTGTACCTGGCTGGCCCTCACTCCTGCTAATCCATGATCTGGTCATAATGTGCTTGGTCGCACGCCTCAGGGCATAATGGCTAATTAGCATATTCCTCTCTTAGGTAGGATTGATTCCAGAGAGGAAGGGAGAGGGAGAGAGAGAGAAACATCAATGATGAGAGAGAATCATGGATTGGCTGCCTCCTGCACGCCCCACACTGGGTACTGAGCCTGAAACCTGGGCATGTGCCCTGACCAGGAATCCAGCTGTGACCTCCTGGTTCACAGGTCGACGCTCAACCACTGAGCCACGCTGGCTGGACTGTATCTCAGTTTCTTAGATGCACAATGGAGACCCCTGACCCCCATAGCACACTTGTGGGGTCAGTCTGCGGAGTGCCAGCCTGAGGACAGCAGGAGGTCGCTGGCAGACAATTCCCTCTCCTCCCCACCTCCCTCCTCTAACCTCACGTCAGCCAGAGCGGAGCCAGCTGGCCCTCCTGCCCTGGGACGAGGCACATGGCCTTGACTCAAGGGCAAAGTACCTACAGGAGTTTCTGATTAACTCAGGAACTACCTCCCTCCAGCAGCCCAGCTGCTGTGGGCGGGGCGGGTAGGGCAG
>NW_006286818.1:421082-428169 GCF_000327345.1 Myotis davidii
GCTTCTAAGGGCAGTGCAGGAAGGAGACTGGGACGCTCAGGAGCGGAGGGAGTGGACCCCGGAAGGCTGGGCCTTGGCCTCTTCCCACTGCCTCTCTGCAGCCCTGAGCGCCGAGGCTGCACTGGCTCCGCTGGGCACGCGGCCCCTGAGCCTCTATGGCAGCGGTCCTCAACCTGTGGGTCACGACCCCTTTGGTGGTTGAATGACCCTTTCACAGGGTTCGCCTAAGACCATCCTGCATATCAGATGTTTACATGACGATTCATAACAGTAGCAACATTACAGTGATGAAGTAGCAACGAAAATAATTTTATGGTTCGGTCACAACATGAGGAGCTGTATTTAAAGGGCCAGAAGGTTGAGAACCGCTGCTCTATGGGAGGTTGAATTCCTGAGACTGAAAAGGCCTTGGGTGGCCCTGGTTGGTTTGGCTCAGTGGACAGAGCATCAGCACGAGAACTGAAGGGTCCCGGGTTCGATTCCGGTCAAGGGCACGTACCTCGGTTGCAGGCTCTATCCCGGCCCTGGTTGGGATGTATGCAGGAGGCAACCAATCAATGTGTCTCTCTCTCTGTCTCCCTTCCACTCTCTCCCTAAAACAAAAAAGCCAACGGAAAACTATCCTCTGGTGAGAGTGACAAACACACGCTGCGTCTCAGCCCCAACGGACCAGATCTGCCTTTTCCCCAGGAGCAAGGTCGCCCTGGCTCTGGAGGTCAGTGTCCCGCCACCAACGGGACTTGGACAGAGAGCACAGGGTGGGGCTGTGGGGAGAGGGAGCGTACTGTTCCCTGAAGCATCCGGATGCTCATGATGTTCACATCAGGGTGTCCCTAAGGACCAGGGAGCCCTCAGCCCCCGGGGCCAAGTGCTCCGACCCAGGAGTGGCCAGCCTGCACGTCCTGCAGATGAACCTCCCGGTCAGCACCGGCTCCCGCTGGCTCCCGCTGCCTAATGGTGCTTGCTCAGGACTCTGAGAATTCCTCAGGGTTCAAGGGTCATTCCTGACGTCAAGTGAGCAGTTCCCCGTCCCCCACTCAGAGGATCAACCAAACCCTGGGAGGTTCTCAGCTGCTGGTCTCCACCCTCCTGCTCCCCCGCAGTTAGCACTTCCAGCCTGTGAACCAGGCCAGGACTCAGAGGCCATGGGCTGCCAGGGCCTGTGGGCAGCCCGAAGAACCAGCCCTTTGTGCTGCACAAAGCCTTGGGAGAGGAGTACATTTTTGGCATATTTAGAAAGATTATGAGTCGCAGAGGAGGAGAGGGGAGGGAGGGTGAGACAGAGAGGCCAAAGGCAGGGCTTGGGAAGAAAGGAGGAGGGGGTGAGGCCTGGAGGGCCTGCGAGCAGATGGGGAAATGCACATGGCACCAGAGGTGAGGAGGAGGAGTGGAGAGGAGGGCTCTGAGGGCAGAGGGAAACGGTTCTCTCTTGAATGGCATGGGGACTAGAGGTGCTGACTTCCATGTAGTCAGAAACACATGTTTAACTTTTTATATATATATTTATTGATTTCAGAGAGGAAGGGAGAGGGAGAGAGAGAGAGAGAGAGAGAGAGAAACATCAATGATGAGAGAGAATCATGGATCAGCTGCCTCCTGCACTGGGGATTGAGCCCACAACCCGGGCACGTGCCCTGACCTGGAATTGTACCTGTGACCTCCTGGTTCATAGATCAATACTCAACCACGGAGCCACACCAGCCAGGCAGGGCCACATTTAACTTTCGGCTTCCCCAGCACTTAACTACCAATAGCCTACTGTGGCTCGGAAACCCGGCGGATAGACGAAAAGTCAATTAGCACACAGTATGTATGTCATGAACTGTGCGCTGTGTTCTGATAAACGTGAGCCAGAGAGGAGCGTGGCATTGAGAAAGTCACAGGAAGAGAAATGGCACACGGTGCTAACGGGGAGGCCTGTGCATCACAGCCTTGCAGTCACCGGCTGCTCAGGTCGGGCCACGGCGTCGCCTCCCGGGCCTCCTGCAGACGAGGGGCCGGCCGTCAGGAGGCACAGGGGTGGGTGAGAGGAAGATGCTGGGAAAGGAGTTGACTTCCATTTTTCATGCGGGAAAAATAAGACTCAGATGCTGGTGAGCCCCAGCTGGTGTCGCTCAGTGGGTAGAGCGCCGGCCTGCGGACTGAAGGGTCCCAGATTCGATTCCAGTCAGGGCACATGCCTGGGTTGTGGGCCCCAGTAAGGGCCATACAGGAGGCAGCCAATCAATGATTCTCCCTCATCATTGATGTTTCTATCTCTCTCTCTCCCTCTCCCTTCCTCTCTGAAGTCAACAAAAATATATTTAAACAAACAAAAAAATCAATAGTTAATTATTTTGTAATTTACTTGAAAAAGACTTATTGTCTGCCTATTGTGTGCCAGGCACAGAGTTGGGCCAGTGCCGGGAACTCAATAATGACCACCTCCTTGCGACCATGTCTCGAAGCTTCCACACAAGTGAGAGCCCCGGCCAGGCAGTGACCCCACAGGAGGTGCTGCTATTTTGCAGAGGTCAGGGGTGTGCGAAGGTCACAAGGCAGGTGAGGGGAGCCTCACCCCTCAGTTCTCAGGCTCTGAGCCTTGCTTTTGTGTCTTGTCGGCCTGGTGCCTGCAGGAGGAAGGGCTGAGGGCGACCTCCGCCCGGTGGTGGGGCGGGCTCCTGTGTCTCCTCGAGAAAGCTCCTCCCAGGCCAGGGGAAGGTCTGTGCTTAGTGCCCTGCTCCCCAGGGGGGTAGGGGGGGGCCGGGAGGGCGGGAAGGCATCTAGGCCCTGGGCACTCGCTCCTGCCTGCCTGGCGCTTGGCGAGGCTGGCAGAGTGCCCCCTTCATGTCATGGCCCCCTTCCTCCCTTCACGGCTTCCGCCTCTGCCTCCTCCTGGTCTGTCCCCCTCCTCATCTTTCCCAGGTCCCCCTCCCGGCCCTTCCCAGCTCCATGACTTCCCCTCCTCTTTTTCCATTTCCTTTCCCCTCCGTTTCCTCCCACTGTTCCCACCAGTTGGTCTTCCTCCTTCCTCCTCCTCCTTCAGCTTCTCCTTGGAGCTCATTGCTTAAGGGGGGAAGACCAGGTTGACATGTGAAAATGAGGCTCCATCGCCCTGGTGATGCTAATTCACCGAGTTCAAAGGAAATGGCTCCTGTTAAAACTAACAAGCTGGAGCGGGGCCCCAGGAGGGCCCAGTGCCAGGAGGGAGGGAGCCCCATCTTCACTGGCTTCTCACACCCCCACTCCGCCCTGGGCTTCCCTGCAGCCTCAGGCCGAGAGGGGCCTGGGAGGGGCCTGGGAGGGGCCTGGGAGGGGCCTGCAGGAGCCTGCTCTTGATGCCACCGCCATCTCACACTGGGTGCAGCAGCAATGACCCCCACAGAGGCCGCAGCAGCCCCCGCCCGTGGTTCTGGGCTTGGACCACCTGTGCTTCGGGGGGTGCTTCCCGTTCACGCAAATGCTCTGCTGCGTCCTAAGCAGGTGGATGCAAGTCTTGCGGGGTGACTGGCCTCCTGAAGGGCTGCTGGGGCCAGGGCTGTCCTAGACCTCATGCTTATTGGCTCAGAGCCCACGGGCTCCTGGGGGTCCGCTCACCCTACTTCTCAGGGTTCCAGGCATGAGAAAGGGTCCAGGGCAAGAGCCTACTTAAGGCCTTGGCTGCTGTGGCTCAGTGGATAGAGCGCCGGCCTGCGGACTGAAGGGTCCCGGGTTTGATTCCGGCCAAGGGCGCACACCTCCGTGGCAGGGTCCCGGCCTTGCTAGGGGCATATGGGAGGCAACCAATCGATGTGGCTCTCTCACATCAGTGTTTCTCTCTGTCTCTCCCTCTCCCTTCCACTCTCTCTAAAAATCAATGGGAAAATATTCTCGGATTGAAAGGGCCAGACCTCAACCTAGAGGCCCTGATGCCCAGCGCTCCCCACGGTCGGTCCCGGCGTTCCCCGAGGCGGGGGCCCGCCAACCCGTCTCCCGGCACTGAGCCTGGCCAATCAGCGGGGCTCACGGTCCCCTCTCCTGCCCTTCCTCCACCCTCCTATAAACACCCCCGTCCCATCAGGCTTCGCTCTCTCTGCCACCTGCTGCTGTGCCAGTGAGGAGGGCAGGGGAGCCAGACCTAGGTTTGAAATAAATGACTCTTTGCTTTTGCATCGGACCCTCTGGCTCCCTGGTGGGCCCTTGGGAATCTTGAAATCTGGGCACAACAGGGTGAGGGTTTAAAAAACACACACACCTACTTGGAGATGGATTTGGGCAGAGCTCGGTATGGCTAGTTGAGGGATAACCCCATAGGCCTTGAACCGGGGGCGGGGGCTGCCCAGCTCTGGGAAGGGGACGTCTTGGTTCTAAAGCACAAGTAAGTCAGCGAGTCCCCTGGCCCCCATGTCAGCGTGCGTCCCGCTCCGTGTGGTCAGCTGCACAGGCTTCTTTACTCCGAAGTCGGAGCCACGCCTGGTTTGTGCACAGCCCGGGACTGGCCCCGCGTGGGACCCAGCTCTCCTCCACATGTGAGAACGTGCTGAATGGAGTCCAGCCGGTCGGAAGGAGAGCTGTGAGGTCCCCGGATGAAGGGGACCCTCACCACCCAGTGAGAAGGCCAACGGAAGACCAGTAGGGGGCGCCTTTCTCAGAGGAGTTTGTGGTTCTAATCCACAGGCAGAAGCCAACATGGGGAGCCTTTCTGTAACCAGACAGCCAGGGGTCCGGGCTGCCTGTCACTATCTGAGCCAAGTCGGCAGAGACGGTGAATCCTGTGAGCGTGTGTTCCAATCCTGCTGGCAGCGTGGAGAGCAGCAGGTCACCCACAGAAAGCTACCCCCCACCCCCCAGCTGCTGTATTGGGTAGAAGGACAGAGATTACAGGGGAAGGAGGCAGAGGATGTGCCAGATGGGCCGTTCACAGGCAATGCGGCTGGATATGCAAAGGCCTGCAGGTAAGCAAAGGCCTGCGGGTAAGCAAAGGCCTGCGGGTAAGCAAAGGCCCGTGGGGGTGCTGGGGTCTTCAAAGGGCTGGCAGGTCTGGTTTTTGGCTCTGGCTTCTACAACGAGATTGTCAATCTTTCATGATCACAGGCAGCTCCTGGTGGGGGATGGGCCGCATTCCCAGGTGAGCCCCGTCCCGCTGCAGCTCCCAGCAGGTGAGCATGCGCCTCTGCAACCAGAACAGCAATCCCGGCCAAGAGCAGGACTCGCCTTCCTCACAGTCACAGCCCCGCGTTCCGTTTCCGCCCCATCATTTCCTTGACAGCTCTCCCCGCTCCCTCTGACCTTCCAGAGGGAGGCCACCTCCCGCTCCTCTGCAGTCCCCTGAAACATCTAGCGAGCCCTCCGGGGAGTACAGCGAGTAAAGCGGTGCCAGTGGAGCAGGAGAGGAAATTCCTAGAAGACGGAGCCCAGGCTGGTCTGTTGCCTTCTGATGAAGCAGCCCGGTGCGGGGAGCTCGGAGGAGACCTGGGGTTTCAGGGTGAGTAGCCGTGGCAGCCGCCCACAGTCACGTGTGCCGGAGGCTTCAGAGTTGCTTCCCCGCTCCCCGCACCCCCCAGGCGGGCCCCGAAGCCTTGGGGGCCTCCCCGCTTGGTCCCGGGTTTTCAATGGTGTTAGGTTAGGTGGCTCAGGAGGCCGCGTAGGAAATAAAAGAGTCGAGTGAATCAGTAAAGAAAGAAAGGAAAGGTTTACTCTGCATCCCGGCGACCCAGACCGAAAGACCGGGCAGGAGCGTCCGCCTACAGGGGGCGCTTTCACACTGCGCTCGGGGGAGGGGCGGACTGAGCGGAGGTATTCGCTGAGGAAGTTCCGGCTGCAGGGGTCAGCCAGGTGTTCCGGAAGAGTCAGTGTCCGTGTGGGGTGTGTGGATTCAGGGAGGAGCGGGGTCTGTGTCTGGCAGGCTGATCTGCCAGAAATGCCAGGGAGGGTCCATTATCTCCTCACATGTCTGCATGTCCGGTCCTGGGCTCTCCGACCCAACAAATGGACCCAGAGGAGGCCTTCTCTGGGCGGGGCCGTGTGCCTCCCGCGTGTGAGGGGGAGAGCCTAAAGCGCTGAGTGTGTCACCAGCCCTGGGGCCAGAACACCCCTCCCTCCGGGCTGGGCCCTTTGGGGTGACCTGAAGTCCAGGCCCCGCGGTGTCTGCACACATGGCGCCCGCACCCCGCGGGGCCTGTCTCTGGAATGCGGACGTGCAGTTTGGCCAGGGCAGAGGCAGCACCCGCACCCGGCCGGGGAGCCCAGGCCCGGCGCCCCCATCAGGCCCGCTGGCTTTTTGCTTTGTGCTCAGCCCAGCGCTTCCATCCCAGCCTCTCAGGGCCCTGGCAGCCCTGGGAGTCGGGTCATCATCTCAGTGACCAGGGACCCCGGGGTCTCCCAGAGGGCAGTGAGGGGTGCCCCTCCTCTGGTTGTTGCTGGGGGACACCTGCAGAGCTCGGCTTCTCCCAGTGGAGGGGGGACCGGGCGAGTGCACAGCAGTAATCAGACTCTGGGAATGAGTTCAGCGGGCTTTGGGGCGACCTCTCCTCCCGGAGGAAACATCACTGAGGCCCCGGCCTTCGGGACCCTGAGCTGACCCCTGGAGCTTCTCCAGCCCCTCCCTTAGCAAATCCGCCTGGGACTGTGGACGCTCCCAGGGACCCGCTCCCAGGGACCCGCTCCAGGTCGGGGCGTGGCCCTGGGCCTTCCCTCTCACCTCTGAGCCCCGCCCCTGCCTCCCAGCTCCTGGGCTCTGTGTCTGGAGCAGGTCCCCGCCCAGCTGACATCTCCGGGAGCGCAGCACCAGAGCCCACACCGCTCTCCAGGGGGAAGCACTGAGAGCTCAGGGGCAGCGGTCCTGGGGAGAAACCTGCAAAGGGCTTCCCTTCTGACCCTCAGGGCTGTAGGTCACGGTTCATTTCCGGTCGGAGCACAGGCCTGGGTTGCGGGCTCGATCCCCAGTCGGGGCGTGCAGGAGACAGGCGATCAGTGGTTCTCTCTCATCACTGATGCTTCTCTCTCGCTCCCTCTCCCTTCCTCTCTGAAATCAATAAAAACATATTTTGGATTTATCATTTTTAAAAAAGAAAGAACAAAGGGTGTTGCTTCCTGCCGTGGTGGGGAGGGGCGGGTGGGGGAGGGGGGA
>NW_006286818.1:429149-436800 GCF_000327345.1 Myotis davidii
TGCACAGGAAGATGGAGGGGAGGGTGGGGGAGGGGGAAGATGCAGGAAGTTGCACAGGAAGGTGGAGGGAAGGGTGTGGGAGGGGGAAGATGCAGGAAGTTGCACAGGAAGACGGAGGGGAGGGTGGGCCAGTCCAGTGAAGCCACAGCCGAGGAGCGGGTGTGCCCTGCGGACAGAAGGCCGCCGACCCCGTGGTGCTGCTTCAGGGCCCCGTCCTGGGCCTCACCCCGGGAACAGAGCCACAGCGCGGCCCTGACACTGGTGCCTCTCCCAGGCCCGGCCCTCACACCAGCCACAGCCCTCCTCTCTGAGAGGCGGCCTCCGCCCACGGCTCTATCCGGACCTCCGCCTGGGCTGCTGCCCCTCAGCCCGCGGGTGACACCCAGGAGCCTCAGTGGCCGGGAAGGGCTGTCCCTCTGTCTCATGGAGGCTGATTCCTTCTCTGGGCCTTTCTGCCTCAGTCCCCTGCCCCCGCCCCGAGCTCGCCCTGCACTCAGCAACGCTTGCTAGTATTTGCTCATTAACCGCAGTCTCTGACTCAGCGTTGCCCTGGGCCTTGGCAAAGTGAATGCAACGGGCCTGGGCCTCTCTCCATCTTTTAGAATCTTGGTCGAGCCTCCATCTTGCCCGTCAGCCTCTGCACATGCGAGCCTTCCGTCTCCAGGTGGCTGCGTCTGCAGGGCCTCGGGGGCCCGGCGGCCTGCCTCAGGCTGCCCGTCTGTGCTGAGCTCAGGAGCTGCAGGCGAGGTGGAGAGAAGGCCCGTCTGACAGGAGGCAGCAGGGAGGGTCCTCTGGCCACACCCGGAGGCCAAGTCAGGGCAGTGGAGGACGGAGGTGTTCTTCAGGGAGAGGATCTGGGCTGGGTACCAACACTGCAAGGAGAAAAGAACTGGATTTTTTTCTGGGTTTTGTGAATTCTACAGAATGGTTTCTTCAGTGTGACTTCTTGCATCCTTACCTGAGGCTCTCAAGCATCTTCCCAGGAGGGCCTCCCTGTCTCCCTCTGCTCCTAGTCCCCTTCTCCTCTAGCCTCTAGCTCAACTTTTATATTGTTTTATTTTTAAATATATTTTTATTGATTTCAGAGAGGAAGGGAGAGGGAGAGAGAGAGAGATAGAAACATCAATGATGAGAGAGAATCATTGATCGGCTGCCTCCTGCACACGCTACACTGGGGATCGAGCCCACAACCGGCATGTGCCCTTGACCGGAATCCAACCCGGGCCCTTTGAAGCATAGTGGTCCCTCCTTTGGGAAAACTGCTGTTTGAATGCCTCCGTTATCTTAGTCTCTTATTCTCTAGGTCAGCTCTGTTGTTCTCAGACTGTAAAATAATTTTGTTTTTTGCTTGAATAGAAAAGATAAACTTAATGTCTGACCTTGCAGGCTAGCCATCCAACTGGTACGCTGATACTGATGCCAGGTGCCTGTATAGATATGTGCTCAAGGTTACACGTGGTCTACAAAAATAACTTACACAAAGAACTAGAAGGATAAAAAAAAGGAAATACTCCCTCCTGTGTTTGTTCAGAATTGGACAGAGGTAATCTGCTCTGAACCTGTGGCAATAAAGTAATTGGCTCATTAGGCGTCTTGTCCAGATCACTGATTTGCGATACAACACCTTCAGTCCACAGGCCAACTCTCTATCCACTGAGCCGAACCAGCTAGGGCTCAACTTCTTTTTTGAATCCTCATGCAAGGAGAGAGAAAAAGAGAAAGAGGGAGAGAGAGAGAGGAACATTGATGTGAGAGAGAAACATCGATTGGCTGCGCCCGGGCATGTGCCCGACCCAGAGGGGGTCCAACCAGCAGCTGTGGGCGCACAGATGATGCGCAGACCGCCCAGCCACTCTGGCCGCGCGCATTTTGTGTTTTGCTTTTTTAGCTTCAGGCAGTCTTTGGATGGGAATCCCCACATTTTGCTGATGAAAAAATAAAGACTTAGAAAAATCTGGTGATTTACCTACAGATTCATGCAAGCAAGGCCGGAGCTGGGAAACTGCGGGCCAGTCCTCTGCCCTCACACAGATGTGCCGTGTGGGTGTCTGCCTGCAGCTCAGGACTCTGCACGGCCTTGTCTCAGGAGGAGGCAGTGCCTGTCATGCTTCTGGGGAGCAGCCATCTTGGCACCGATGGTGGCTCCTAGGGTGTGGGAAACAGTTTATTGTCTTCACTATCTGATAAACATAGACAGAGAACCCCCTGAAGGCTGGGTGCCTTTGAAGCCCTAGCAAAGGTTGGAGCTAGGGGCCACCTCTGTTTGTCCAGATGCCTGCCTAAGGGCTATGCTATTGGGGTATCCCAGATCAATAAAAGCTTGGTGAGGCCTGAGCACAGTTGGAAGTCCTTCCTCCTGAGTTGGACTTGCCCACCTGGCCCCCCCAATATTCCCAAATTATCTCTTGTCTCTTCTCTTTCATTTGTGTGGGGCTCCACTTCCAGGTCCTGAACCCTGAACCACACAGGACGTGAGAAGGAAACACTCAACACTAGGGGAAAAGATAAAGTTTTAAAAAGGTGAGGTGGAGAAAGCAGAGGGTCAGGGGCCTGTGTTCTAGGCTTGACTCAGCCTTTTACCAGTTATGTCTGGGGAGAATAGCACTATCAACCTCCCGCGAGTGAGACTAGAAGACATGCTGGGTATTACCACATGAGTGGTAAGCTGTGAAGGGCCACCTCACTCCTATACCAACCCAGGGAGTCAGGAATGCTCAGACACATCCCTGCCATCGGCAATGTGTTTACAAGGGGAGGGTCCAAGGGGAGGGTCGAGGGCCAGCTACGAGGAGAAGGGGACCTCCTCCCATGAGAGCAGGCTGTGTGGGCTCTGGGAAAATAAGACAAAAAACACTGGCGCTCACCATGGGGGGAGATGTGCTTGTTTCTCGGGGAATGAGGCCTCAGCCTCGCTGTCCGTGGGAGACGAGGGGCCCACTGCTGCTCTCCTGAGCCAGCACTGCACCCAGAGGGAGTCCCCGCGAGCGTCTGGTCAGATCCAGGGCCATAGATGGGAGGGCTTTCTGTGGGAAGGGAAGGAATAAGGACACTCGTCCAGGGAACCTGAAAGAGGGACTTTAGCCCTGGCCGGTGTAGCTCAGTGGATAGGCAGGAGTCCTCACACTACGGCCCGTGGGCCACATGCAAATACAAATATTGTATTTGTTCCCGTTTTGTTTTTTTACTTTAAATAAGATATGTGCAGTGTGCATAGGAATTTGTTCATAGGTTTTTTTTAAACTATAGTCCGGCCCTCCAACGGTCTGAGGGACAGTGAACTGGCACCCTGTTTAAAAAGTTTGAGGACCCCTGGGCTAGAGCGTCGGTCTGCGGACTGATGGGTCCCAGGTTCGATCCAGTCGAGGGCACATGCCTTGGATGCGGCTGGATCCCACTCCCTGGTTGGGGATGTGTGGAAGGCAACCAATCGATGTGTCTCTCTCACATGGATGTTCCTCCCTGTCTCTCCTCTTCCCTTCCTCCCTCTCTCTAAAAATCAATGGGAAAATATCCTCGGGTGAGGATTCACAACATACAAAAACCAACCAACAAACAAAAAGGACTTCAGGGAAAGGATAGGAAAGTGAAGAGAGAGACAGAGGGAGGAGACAGAGGTCGGCCTCGGCAGCACCCGTGGGCCCCCTTTCTCTGCTGGCACTTGGAGGTGAACAGGTTCACTCTCCTCCGACCTGGTGTGGCTGCCAGGACCTACCTGGCCCTTCAGTGGGCTGAACGTACACGATGGCACGGCCCCACTCAGTCTCCTGTGACTGGGACACGCTCCCCGGGATTCCGAAAAGGACAGGACTGCCCACCCCTCCCTCCAGGGACCCCGCGGAGGTGGGCGGAGGGTGGCCCTCGGTGGCTTCCCAGGGACTCAGGCCGGCAGTGCGACCCCCGTCCCTCCTTCCCGGTCTAGGGAGAGACTGTCTCCTTGGTAGCCATTCACAGGTCAGCAAGGAGTCACTTTTGAGAAACCCGAGTAACAGCCTGTTCTCGGGGTCTAGATACCGCAGCCCTGCGGCTGGAAACAAACCCAGCAGGTCGTGCTGTCCCTCCTCCTGCCGCAGGTGTTTTACTGTTCTCCTGTCCACCACATTCCTCCACGCATTTACTCACCTACCCATCCGCCCGCCGCCCAACCCTCCATCCTTTATGAAAAAAATGAGTAATATAGGGAGTCTTTCCTTTAAGAACTCATGGCATAGTCCTTTTGAAAATTATATATTTTTTCTTATTGATTTCAGAAAGGAAGGGAGAGGGAGAGAGAGAAACATCAATGATGAGAAAGACTCATGGATTGCTGCCTCCTGCACGCCCCCCACTGGGGATCAAGCCCACAACCCGGGCCTGTGCCCTGACTGGGAACCTAACCACCACCTCGTAGTTCATATGCTGACGCTCAACCACTGAGCCACACTGGCTGAGCATGGTATAGTCTTGTCAAGGGTTCCAATGCCTAATCATCAGGAGTATTTTCTCATGTCTACTCTAAGCATCTAATGTCATTTACTGTCTATGTCTAATTTCTCAAGTTCAATCCAATGTCTTCAATCCAACGATAAAGCAGGCCACTCACTCGTGTATATGAGCGCATATGTAGTCCTGCAGGTATTTAGGAGGGGCCTCTGTTTCGGATGGACTGAAAGTGCCCCTGCATTATGTTTTGTTTTTTTGCTTTTTTAAATTTTATTTTATATTTTTATTGATTTCAGAGAAAAACGGAGAGGGAGGGAGAGATAGAAACATCAATGATGAGAGAGAATCATTGATCAGCTGCCTCCTGCATGTCCCCACTGGGGATTGAGCCTGCAACCTGGGCATGTCCCCTTGACTGGAATTGAACCCAGGACCCTTCAGTCCACAGGCCGATGCTCTATCCACTGAGCCAAACTGGCCAGGGCTGAACCAGCTTTTAAAACATGGTCCAGTAAGCCTCCTTTGGAGCTCTGTAGTAGGGAAACATGGGGCTCCCACAGCTCCTCTGCTTAAGGATTCAAAATATCTAAGAGTGTGACCAATCTGCAGAGAAAACACTGTGTCCTGAGGGCTCGTCCCAGGCGTGGGCAGGCCCGGGCCTCTCAGCATTTGCCACAGAAAAGAGCTCCTCACACTTAAGATGCAGAACTCTCATTAATGTCTGGGCCGCCAATAAAAGCCAAATATTCCCCAAAGCAAGTTTGGGAAATCCTGGTGTCTTTGAAGCTTGGTGTTTCACTGCCCCTCCTTCTAGCACTTCACAGGGAACCAAGCCCAGAGCTGGCTCGCACCACCGGGCAGAGTCCCTGCTCCCAGCGTGTGAGACCCCGCAGCGGCAGGAGGGGGCCTGGTCCTCACAGAGCGGAGGGTAGCTGCCCCAGAGGCGGGCCGGGTGGAAACAGGCCCCAGGCTGGGGTGGGGCAGAGCTGCTTGGGAAGAAAGCAGAGGCGAGACTCTGGAAATTGAAAGGTGGACAGAGTTGAGAAATGTAGCTGAGCCCAAGTTTATTTCCCCCCATTTAACTGGAAGAAATAGCACATATACAAATGCTAACCCAGGAACAGACTGAGACACCAGTCTCCCACCGGGAGAAACTGTTCACAGGATTTGGTGTGTCATCCATACATTCTATGCTTTGCATGCATTCTTTTTTGCCATCAACAAAAACATATTAGAGCCCAGCTGGTGTGGCTCAGTGGATAGAGCGTTGGCCTGTGGACCAAAGGGTCCTGGGTTCGATTCCGGTCAAGGGCATGTACCTTGGTAGCAAGCTCCTCCCCGGCCTGGGCCCTGGTCGGGGCACGTGCAGGAGGCAGCCAATCGATGTGTCTCTCTCACATTGATGTTTCTCTCTCTTTCACTCTCTCTTCTACTCTCTCTAAAATCAATGGAAAAATATCCTCGGGTGAGGATTCACCAAACAAACAAAACCAAAAACATACTATATACACTCTCCCACATATGACTTGTTCTTAGCACTGTCCTAGAGGCCGTCACAGAAACCTACCTCATTTACACGCACATCTAACCCTGCTTCATCCTTTGCCTGGTGTTAAATAGAATGGATGTGCTCTCACTTATTTACCTCGTTCCCTAATGGCGGACATAGAGGTTGTCTGTGGGCAGCTGCAAGGGGAGCCTTACACATACACGTCTGAGCTGATGCAGCAAGGGCCGGCTGCTCGGAGAGGAACCACCGTGTGGGAGACGCGTCGCGTAAGTGGCGACACTGCGGGCTCTTTTCTGGCCAAGATCGCTGCACGGTGATGGTGACGGTGACGGTGACAGGAGCAGTGACTGCCAGCCCTCCCTCCCTGTCTCCCCTCCGCCCCAATCTGGGATGGAGCAGCAGGCGAGTACGCCCCCAGGGGTGCCTAGGGAATCCTCTGTGGATGCGGGGAGAGGTGGTTTGTCTGTTTGTGGCCAAACAGTCCCTCTTCCTCATGCTGTTTTCTCAGCACTGAGGGGAGACTGTGAGGATCAGGGGGTGCAAGCCAGGCTCCCCTAAAGCAGAGCCCCAGCCAGCCCGTTCACCAAATGGCAGTAAAGCCGCCACCCCCTGCGCCGTGGGTCTAAATGGCGAAGCCTCTTGCAGCTAGCGTCTCGCTCTGTTTCCGCTGGGAGAGGGGCAGCAGGTTTGGGTCAGGTGAGGAAGCCAGCCTCAGATGCGGTCGGTCGTGAGCAGGCGCTGGAGTTCGGGGAGCCAGTCAGACCCAGAGGCGGCCTGAGGCCTCGGGCTCCTGCCGGAGCGGGTGGGAGGGTGCTTGCGGGCCCACCGGCGGGCGTGGTGCGTGGCCGGCGTTCTGCAGTTGGCCAGGGGCCGGTGGCTGCTTGTGGTCTCCAGGCTTGTACCACCTTCAGAAAGCTTTTTAACCCTCACCCGAGGATATGTGCCTATTGGTGTTTAGG
Source organism: Myotis davidii (assembly GCF_000327345.1). Lineage (NCBI taxonomy): Eukaryota > Metazoa > Chordata > Mammalia > Chiroptera > Vespertilionidae > Myotis > Myotis davidii. Next base: position 436,038 of record NW_006286818.1, read on the forward strand.
GAGAAAGGACGGGACAGAGAAACATCGATCCGAGACCAGGGATCGAACCAGCAACCTGGGCGTGTGCCCTGACCAGGAATTATACCCACAACATTGTGATGCACGGGATGAGGCTGAACCATCGGGCCAAGGCTTATACAATATTAAAAAAAAAAATTTAAGACTTTTTCTTTTTATTCTATTTATTTATTTTTTAAATTGATTTCTGAGAGGAAGGGAGAGGGAGAGAGATAGAAGCATCAATGATGAGAATCATTGATCGGCTGCCTCCTGCATGCCCCATACTGGGGATGGAGCAGCAACCCGGGCCTGTGCCCTTGTCCAGAATCAAACCCGGGACCCTTCAGTCGATGGGCCAAATCAGTTAGGGCAAATTTTTTTAATTGAATTTATTTAGGTGACATCTATAATAATAAAAGCATAATGCGCTAATTAGACACCCAGCGGCGCCAGGCCAGCCGAGGCGGGTGCAGTGCAATTGGTCAGGGGCCTGGTCATTGCCCCATGATCACCCCGAAGAGGGAGGCCCAGGCCACTAACCAGCAGGCTATGGTGGGTGGGCAGGGCCTCTCTCTGGGAGGGAAGCCAGTGCCGGCAGCCAGGAAAGGAAGGCCTACTCTTGCATGAATTTCATGCACTGAGCCTCTAGTTGGTTAATAAACTTATATAGGTTTCACGTACACACTTGTAGAACACATGATCTGTGTATTGTATTGTGTGTCTCCCCCAAGGTCAAGTCTCCTGCCACTGTGTGTGCACCCCA
>NW_006286818.1:436850-449291 GCF_000327345.1 Myotis davidii
TTCTCTCCTGCAGGTGATGGCACATCCTCTGACTCCCTGGGGCAGGTATGTCTGACCCGTGGAGGGGACATGGTTCTGGGGGCAGGAGGGCAGTGGGCTGCAGCAGATGCAGCTGGTCCAGCTGGACCCCTTCGAGAGGCACTGTGGGGAGAGGCACTGCCCGCCATCTGGAACCCAGGCCCCCTGCTGCCGGCCGGCCCGCCTCAGAGGCTGATTCTCCGGTGGGTCAGGGCCTGACCACAGCCGGACGTCTTTCTGGCCCCCCCTCTCCTGCTGGGCTGTGCACAGCTTCCAGTCTTGATGGCTCCTTGCACCTTCGTCCCTGGCTCCCTGTCTCCCCACCATCTCCGTTCTGATGTCCTTTTTAACATTTATTTTTATTGATTTCAGAGAGGAAGGGAGAGGGAGAGAGAGAGAGAGAGACATCAGTGATGAGAGGGAATCATGGATCGGCTGCCTCCTGCACGCCCCACATGGGGGATGGAGCCCACAACCCGGGCTTGTGCCCTGACCAGGAATCGAACCCTGACCTCCTGGTTCACAGGTCGACGCTCCGCCCCTAAGCCACGCGGCTGGGCTGTTCTGATGTCCTTTCAAGCTCTGGAGTGGGTCACACAGAGGAGGCCATCGGAGTCAAGGGTGACTCCTGGGAGAGTCACCAGCTGGGACGGGGCCTGGCTGCGCTGTGCGGCTCTGGGGAAACCCTTTCATTCCGTGGGGCCTCCGTTTCCCAGTGTCTTTGGCAGCCGCCATGGATGTTGTCCTAAAGCGCTCACAACAGGAGTTTCACCTGTGGGGCCGCATCTGGTTTTCAAAATAGGACATGCCTCTTCCAATGACCCTCCCAGGCATGTATGGGTGTGGGCTGCGGAGACTGGGAGGCAATAGGAGGCCCCAATTACTATGCTGAGGAGCAAGCGCACCCAGAGGAGCCTGCGTCGCCTGCCTCCAGCCTCCCAGGGCCCGCAGGGCGCAGTCTAGAAGGTCCTCGCACCCTGCCGCTAGGGGGCGCTGCCGAGACTCCCAACAAGACAGGAGAAGCCCCTGTGGTGGCTGGACCATTCCCGGGGCCACAGGGCCGGGCTGTGGGAAAAGGACTCCTCTACAGCCACTCGGCTCAGCCCAGCCAGGCAGAGGCTGGCGGTGACAGGCCTTGCACTTGCCAACAGCCAGGGTTCACCCCTGCCGCCTCCAAGCACGAGGAAGCCAGAGGAAGACAGAGGAAATGAGGAATTCAAAGGAAGCCAGAGGAAGCCGGAGGAGCCTGACCGGTTTGGCTCAGTGGGTAGAGCGTCGGCCTGCGGACTGAAGGGTCCCAGGTTCAATTCGGTCAAGGGCATGGACCTTGGTTGCAGGCACATCCCCAGTGGGGAGTGTGCAGGGGGCAGCTGATTGATGTTTCTAGCTCTCTATCTCTCTCTCTTCCTCTATGTAAAAAATCAATAAAATATATATTTTTAAAAAGGAAACCAGAGGAATCCGGAGGAAGCCGGAGGAATCCGGAGGAAGCCGGAGGAAGCAGGAGGAAGCCGGAGGCAGCCGGAGGAAGCCAGAGGCTGAAGGAGGAAGCCGGAGGAAGCCAGAGGCTGAAGGAGGAAGCCGGAGGAAGCCAGAGGCTGAAGGAGGAAGCCGGAGGAAGCCAGAGGCTGAAGGAGGAAGCCGGAGGAAGCCAGAGGCTGAAGGAGGAAGCCGGAGGAAGCCAGAGGCTGAAGGAGGAAGCCGGAGGAAGCCAGAGGCTGAAGGAGGAAGCCGGAGGAAGCCAGAGGCTGAAGGAGGAAGCCGGAGGAAGCCAGAGGCTGAAGGAGGAAGCCGGAGGAAGCCAGAGGCTGAAGGAGGAAGCCGGAGGAAGCCAGAGGCTGAAGGAGGAAGCCGGAGGAAGCCAGAGGCTGAAGGAGGAAGCCGGAGGAAGCCAGAGGCTGAAGGAGGAAGCCGGAGGAAGCCAGAGGCTGAAGGAGGAAGCCGGAGGAAGCCAGAGGCTGAAGGAGGAAGCCGGAGGAAGCCAGAGGCTGAAGGAGGAAGCCGGAGGAAGCCAGAGGCTGAAGGAGGAAGCCGGAGGAAGCCAGAGGCTGAAGGAGGAAGCCGGAGGAAGCCAGAGGCTGAAGGAGGAAGCCGGAGGAAGCCAGAGGCTGAAGGAGGAAGCCGGAGGAAGCCAGAGGCTGAAGGAGGAAGCCGGAGGAAGCCAGAGGCTGAAGGAGGAAGCCGGAGGAAGCCAGAGGCTGAAGGAGGAAGCCGGAGGAAGCCAGAGGCTGAAGGAGGAAGCCGGAGGAAGCCAGAGGCTGAAGGAGGAAGCCGGAGGAAGCCAGAGGCTGAAGGAGGAAGCCGGAGGAAGCCAGAGGCTGAAGGAGGAAGCCGGAGGAAGCCAGAGGCTGAAGGAGGAAGCCGGAGGAAGCCAGAGGCTGAAGGAGGAAGCCGGAGGAAGCCAGAGGCTGAAGGAGGAAGCCGGAGGAAGCCAGAGGCTGAAGGAGGAAGCCGGAGGAAGCCAGAGGCTGAAGGAGGAAGCCGGAGGAAGCCAGAGGCTGAAGGAGGAAGCCGGAGGAAGCCAGAGGCTGAAGGAGGAAGCCGGAGGAAGCAGGAGGAAGCAGGCTGCACCGCTGGGGAGGAGGCAGGCCCCAGGGCAGGGCTGTTTCCAGGGTGGCCAGGACAGGGCAGGTGGAGTGGGTGTGTGGAGACACCCTGTGGCGAGAAGCAGGAACCACATCCCGTTCCCTCAAAGGCAATGGGCTAAGTGGATGAGCCTCCTCTGAGTCTGAGTGGCTGGTGCTGCTGGACCGGAGCTGCCTGGCAGGCTTGCAGGCCTCACAGGGCCTCTGGGTCCACTGTGCCGGCGCCTCTGTGGGGGATAGAGGCACCGCCCACCTGGTAGCCCCACCACCCGCCGCTGTGGGACCTGGGTGACTTACCTCTTGGAACCTCCGTTTTCTCACCTGTGAAATGGGCTTCATCGGATCGCTGCTGGGGTGGGGCAGGGCGCTCCCCTCCAGGCCGGGCACGGAGTCAGAGCCAGTGACGCTGGCGCTCCTGCAGGGGTTCTGCCGCCCCGTCACACCTCTAGTGAGGCTCTAACAGCAGCGGCTCAGCCAGGGTTCTGCAAGTCCCCCTCAAAAAAACAGTCGAGTTGGGACTGCGGTAGGTCCCATCCCAAGATGATGTTTATTCCCAAGATGGGAAGGGTGTGAGCTGGCTCGCCCTCCGGTGGGGCAGGCCCAGTGCTCCAGGTGGGAAGAGGTGCGGGCTCCCCTGTGTCCCTTCCCCACCCCTTCCCTGGCATCCCCACGACCAGGCACCGAAACAGACGTAGGTGTCTCCCTTCCATTCTAAAGAGGAGAGTATAGCCCGGTCTGCGTGGCTCAATGGTTGAATGTCGACCTATGAACCAGGAGGTCATGGTTCCATTCCCAGTCAGGGCACATGCCTGGGTTGTGGGCTCGATCCTCAGTAGGGGGCGTGCAGTAGGCAGCCGATCCATGATTCCCTCTCATCATTGATGTTTCTATCTCTCTCTCTCCCTCTCCCTTCCTCTCTGAAATCAATAAAAATATATTTTAAAAAAATACAGAGGAGATTATTTATAGGTTTGGCTAACCCAAGTGACCAGGGCAAGACCGAATTGGCAAAGGACAGAGTTGAGATTGGGCTATGGGCTCATTTCTCCCCCCTGAGCTCAAGCACTGCTCAGACCACAGCCCCTCAGGTCCGGATTTGGGGGTGTGGTGTGCTTACTCCTCCACGCCCCTCCCTGCCCCTGCCCCTGCCTGGACTGGGCTGCTCACTCACCTCTTCCTCTCATTCTCCCTACTTCTCCCGGGAGGGCCGCTGGGGACTGTGAGGGCAGGAGGGCAGTGTAGCTGTGTGTCCGAGAGCCACTCTGTGCCCACCTGAGAGGGACTGCAGCGTTGGCCCCTCCTCTGGAGCCAGCTGGGCCGACCAGGGGCCGCCAGGGGCTGAGTCAAGGCCGCTGGCTCTGCTTCGGGCACCGGTGTGGCCCAGACACAGGGCGGGCCCTCACTCAGAACACACGGTCAGCCTCGCGAGCAGGCCCCGCCGCTTCCCCGACTCCGCTGCTGGGGCCCTTCACAGTCTGAAGGCCGGTTTGTTCTTTAATTGGTTTTTATTGCTTTCAGAGAGGAAGGGAGAGGGAGAGAGAGAAACATCAATGATGAGAGAATCATGGATCGGCTGCCTCCTGCACGCCCCCCACTGGGGATGAAGTCACAACCTGGGCCTGTGCCCTGACCAGGAATTGAACCGTGACCTCCTGGCTCACAGGTCGATGCTCAGCCCCCGAGCCACGCCGGTCCAGGCCACCCAGCCCTTCTGATCGCACCCTCCAAACAGCCGTGCTTCTCGTTTCCAGTCGCTCACGGGCAGCCCTGCGCTCCAGGGCGTCTGGTGGCCGAACCTGACCCTGGAAGTTCCCACGTCATTTGGGCTCCATGTTGCCGGACGGTCTCCTGCGTTGGCTGCGCCTGGCCTGCGTTGCTGAACTCTCAGAGGGCTGCTCCCGGCTTCCTGCCGCCCCGGAGCTAGCAGCAGCCCCCCACTTGCTGGCTGTGCTCCCGGCGGCACGTTCACATGCAGGAGTGGCAACGAGGACCCCCTTTGTGACCCTCACAGTTTCCCATCTCGATGCTCTTCTCTCCGGCCTTCAGAATGAGGCCCTGCTCCTCGGACCTGTCAGCTGGCTCTCCACAGGGCACAGGAAGCGCAGCGCGAGGCTGGACCTGCACAGACCCGGGCACTGCGACCTGGCAGTCAGGGCTGAGCGCAGCAGTCCTGTTGGGGCGCCCTCTGCCCGCCGCGCCCACAGGCTCAGTGAGCGCCGGCTGGCAGCACCCTGTCACTGTCGCTGGGCTCATCCAGCTCCGTGTGGCCAGCAGCCACCATCGAGCCCAGGTCGTCCTCACAGCTGACGAGGAGCAAGGCCAGCAAAGTGCTTGCACCTCACACAGTGCAGAGGAAAGCTGTCCGTAGGGCGAGCGGAGGGAGAGAGATGAATGAATTTCAAACAGAAAAAAATCCGAGGAGGCCTCCCCCCACCCCCTGCCACCCCAGCAATCAGCTGGGGAGCAGCTTGACTATTCAAGCTGTTTGATCAGCCGCCATACTTTGGGCCAGTCACATAATTTCTCTGCCTCGGGTTCCTACTGTGTAAGAGGGATTATAAAGTTCAGACGTCCCGTCATGAGAGAACAGCTGTGTAGGGCTAACCTTCCACCCCACCAGCAGCTGCCGTCTAACGCAAATGCAACTGAGTCCGTGAGGGAAGAGAGAGGGTGGTCAGAAGGAGCCTGGAAGGCATTGATGGCTCAGCCCTGCACATTTAGGGAGAGGCCTTCACTGAGAAACCCAGGAAGCTCAGTGAGCCCCTAACAAGTGAACACGAAAAACACACCCAGGCATATGATGATCAAACTGCGGGAATCCAAAAGTAAGCTTTTATGCTGAAAGCTTCCCGAGAGCAGCAAAGAGGAAACGGTCACTGCTCACAGACACCCCACTCCGCATGCCATGGAGAGTACAGCCACCGCGACACAGGGCTGGAAGACATGAATACTGGGAAGGAAGCAGTGAAACAGGTGACATGGGAATTTATGTGGATAAAACCTTGCTAGAGCTAATAGTGAATTTAGCAAGGTTGCTGGATACAAGGACAATATATACCATAAACTGTAGCTCTACACACAAGTAGCAAATGATTGGAAAAGAAAAAATTCCACTGAGAATCTTATCTAATAAAAGAGAAACATGGTAATTAGCCATACGTCTGCTACCCTTCCCATTGGCTAATCAGGGTGATATGCAAATTAACTGCCAGCCAAGATGGTGGCCGGCAGCCAGGCAGCTTGAAGCGAACATGAGGCTTGCTTGCTGTGGTGACGGAAGACTCCAACCTCCCCCGCCTGCCACTGCTGGCCTCTGAGCTTGCAGTTTGAAACATTGTTACAAATATAGAAACTAAACAAAACCCCAGAAACCTGCTTTCAGCCAGCTGGGATCTCAGAGCTGGAGTTGAAACAGTGTTTCGATTATAGAACCCAAACAAACCAGATACCTGCTTTCAGCAGCTGAGGCCAAAGAGCTAGAGCCAAGCCTCAGAGCTAAAGCTGGCCCAGAATAAAAAAGAAAAAAAGGAGTGGTTGGGAGCTTCAGTCACCCTCCAGCCTGAAAACAGCCCTCAGCCCCTCACCCAGACTGGCCAGGCACCCCAGTGGGGACCCCCACTCTGATCCAGGATACCCTTCAGCGCAAATCAGCCAGCCCCCACACGTGCACCAGGCCTCTATCCTATATAGTAAAAGGGTAATATGCCTCCCGGCACCAGGATCAGCGGAGCCAAGAGGCCTCCCGGCACTGGGATCAGCGTGACAGGGGGTAGAGCCCAAACCCCCTGATTGCCCTGTGGCTCTGTGTGTGACAGGGTGCGGTGCCCCAACCCCCTCCCCCCCCCCACGGGCCCTGCTCTGTATGTGACGGGGTAGAGCCATAACCTCCCCATTGGCCCTGCCCTGAGTGTGAGAGTGGCGGCGCCCCAACCCCCTGATCGGCCCTGCTCTGTGGGTGATAGAGGGCGGTGCCCCAACCCCCCAATCGGCCCTACCCTGAGCATGACTGAGGGTGGCATCGCAACTTCCCGATCCGCCCTGCTCTGTGCATGACAGGGGGCGGCGCCCCAACTCCTCAATAGGCCCTGCTCTGAGCCCGACCAGGGGGCTGCACCTAGGGATTGGGCCTGCCCTCTGCCACCCGAGAGCAGGCCTAAGCCAGCAGGTCGTTATCTCCCGAGGGGTCCCAGACTGCGAGAGGGCACAGGCCTGGTTGAGGGACCCCCCACTACCCCCCAAGTGCACAAATTTTTGTGCACCGGGCCTCTAGTAGTTTCTATAATAATAAAAGTGTAATATGCTAATTAAGCCAGATGTCCTTCTGGACAACCTTCTGAATGAAGCCAGGGCTGCAAGGGGGCCAGAGGGAAGCCAGTGCCGGAAGCTGGGGGAAGGAAGGCCCACTCTTGCATGAATTTTGTGCATTGGGCCTCTAGTTATAAATAATAAAATACTTAGGAAAGTCTTTTTTAAAAGGTGCACTTAAATTAATAGCACCCAAAATTACAAAATATTGTGCACTGAAAATTACAAAAATATTGCTAAGTAAAATTTAGAAAGACCTAAATAAATGAAGAGATATACAACACTTATGAACTGGAAAGACTCAACCTTGAAAAGATGTAATTTTTGCCAAAGTAACCTGTAGGTTTAATGTATCCCTAGGAGACTTTGCTGATAGAATTTTATAGGCTCATTTTGAAATGTATATGGATGTTCAAAGGACCAAGATAACCCTGCGAAAGCCAATCAAAGCTGAAGAATTTATAGCAGATACTGTAAGACTTACTACAAAGCTGTGGCAATTGAGACAGTGCTATGTGGACATGAGGATAGACCAACTGATCAATAGAACACAATAGAGGTTATAAAAATAAACTTGCACTCACACAGTGCATTGGTTTGCAGTCAGACTGTGCTACAAACACATGTGAAGGGAGCTCCTGGGCAGGAGGAGTGACGCAGGTGGAACGTAGACCTATGGGAGGAACAGAGAGCATGAAATGTGATAGATGTGTAGCCAAGTTAATTTTTTCCTCATTTAAAAATCTTTTAAAAAGTTAATCACAACAAAAATATCAATGCCTTCTGGGCGTATAGCATACGTGGAAGTAAAGTGTGACGAGAACATCAGGAAGGAGATGGGATAGGAATAATGTATACAGCAGGTCCTCCAATAACATTGTTTTGTTCAACATGCTTTTGTCACAGTGTTGATGGGATGCCTTAGGGGCTTCATTCTTGTTTATATCAGTTAGCCTGGGGTACAATTGGTCTTTCACAGGCCATTTCCCTGAAAGTTGCAGAACCTATCAATGCTGTGAAGTAGGACTTGCTGTTCTGTTAGAAAGTTTTTACATCAGGAGTTGACAAACTATGGCTCTAAGATAAATCCAGCCACTACTTCTGTTATTCCACAAGTTAGGAATGGTTTTTACATTTTTTAATGGTTAGGGGGAAAATCTAAAGATGAATAACATCTTGTGACATGTGAAAATTATGTGAAATTCAAATTTTAGTATCCATAAATGCAGTGTTATTGAAACCCAGTCATGCTCACTCATCTATATATAGGCGGTGGCAGGTTTGCTGCAACAGGAGAGGTGAGTAGTAACAGACTGCATGGCCCACAAAGCCTAAAATACCTACTCTTTGACCCTTTATTAAAAAGTTTACTGACTCTGCCCTCACTGGTTTGGCCAGTGGGTACAGCGTTGGCCTGGGGACTGAAGGGTCCCAGGTTTGATTCTGGTCAGGGGCATAGGCCTGGGTTGTGGGCTTGGTCCCTGTGGGGGGTGTGCAGGAGGCAGCCAAACAATGATTCTCTCTCATCATTGATGTTTCTATCTCTCTCTCCCTCTCCCTTCCTCCCTGAAATCAATAAAAATATTCTAAAAAGCAAATAGCAAGATGATAGTCTTATACCAAATAATAGTAATAATTATATTAAATCTAACTTGTCTAAATACTCCAATTAAATAGCAGAGATTGTCGGATTGGATAAAAAGTATGACTCAACTATATGCTGTTTATAGAAAACTCTTATTTATATAATATTTATATAGGTAGGAGTAAGAATAATAATAAGTAGGGCCCTAGCTGGTTTTGCTCAGTTGATAGAGCATAAGCCTGTGGATCAAAGAGTCCTGAGTTCAATTCTGGTCAAGGGCATGTATCTCAGTTGCAGGCTCCTCCCCAACCCACGCAGGAGGCAACCAATCGATGTGTCTCTCTCTGTCTTTCCCTCTCTTATTGGTATTTCTGGCTCATAACATGGCATATTCCAGTAATTGGTATTTCTCTCTGTATTTCCCTCTCTCTTCCACTTTCTCTAAAAATCAATGGAAAAATATCCTCGGGTGAGGAGTAACAGAATAAAAAACAAAAAAGAAAAAGAAAACTAAGTAGGAAATCAGCACATCATTTAAACCAGCGGTCGCCAACCTTTCGGACCTCACGGACCACCAGTGGTCCCCAGACCACTGGTTGGCGACCACTGATTTAAACTATCTTAAAAGGAAAAAACACGCAATCATGTCAATTAATGCAGAGGAAATTTTTGACAAAATTTAACATAGATTCTTAATAAAATCTTGGCAAACTAGGAATAGAAAAGAATTTACACAACCTGCAAAGGCTGTCTACAAAAACCTACTGTTCACATCGTACTTAGGGGTGGAAGGCCGAATGTTGTCCTGCTCAGATCAGGAGAAGCAGGACGTTTGCTTTTCCAGGTTCAGAGGTGCGATGGGCACATGGCATTGTGTGAGCCTAAGGTGTGCACCACCATTACCCTATGAATGTATGTTTGCAAAGATGATTACCACGTGTTTAGTTAACATTCATTGCCTCACATAATTGTTTTTCTTGTGATGAGAACTCTTGAGATCTACACTTTTAGCAACTGTCAAATATACAAATACCATGTTGTTAACCGAAGTCGCCATGTGCACATTTTAGCCCAGGGCATGTTAATACTGGAACTGGAGGCTTGTAGCATTTGGCCACCTTTGCCAAGTTCTCCCCCGACCCTGCCATGTTATAATTATTTTTATTCAATATACAATGTCCTGGAGGAGGTCCTAGCCAATGAAGTCATTTAAGAAAAAGAAATAAAAGGTATGTTGTTATAAAGGGAAGACTCAAAAATATTGTTACTTACAGTCAACATAATTGTCTATCTGGAAAAATCTAAAGCAATCCACAAAAACTCTAGGATCCCAGAATAAGTAAGTTTTGCAATGTTTTAGGATTCAAGTTCAATATACAAAAATTAATTTATTTCTACATACTAGTAACTAACAACTGGGAGTTTAAATTAAAAATAAAATGGACAGCCCTGGCCGAGGGCTCAGGGGACTGGGGCACGGCCCATCCCCTGACAGGTGGTAGGTGTGGTCCCCAGGCCGGGCTCACGCCTGGTTTCGGGTTTGACTCCCTGGGGCACACATACAGAAGCAGCCGGTCACTGTTTCTCTCACACTGACGTTTCTTTCTTGCTCGATCTCCCTTCCTCTCTCTAAAATCAATAAGCATGTACTCGGGTGAGGATTGGAAAAGTAGTAATAACATTTATAATAGCGTAAAAACATGACTATTCAGGGACAAATTAGCAAAATTTATACAGCACACTGACACCACAAATTACTGCTGGGAGAAACCAAAGAGGAGCTGGATAAACAGAGATGTGCCATGTTAGGAGCCAGAAGACTTAATATTGTTAAGGCACTAATTCTCCCCACACTGGTCTCTAGATTTACTGTATTCCCCATCAAAATCCCAGATTTTTTGAGGAATTGACAAGCTGATTTTAAAACTTATATGGCAATGTGAATGAGTGTAAAAGCAAAAATCCAAAACAACACACACACAACCTATGACAACAAAGAACAAGGTTGGAAGAGTTAATTCCTGATTTCAAGACTTACAATAAAATTACAGTAATTAAGACAATGCGTTGTGGTATACAATAGACTTTCAGATGCGTGGGACAGAGTGAAGTCCAGAAATAGATCAGCACATACACGGTTAACTGACTTTTCACAAAGGTGCTAAGGCATTTCAATGAGGAAAATAACAGTATTTTCCATAAAAAGTGCTGAAACAGTTGGGCGTCTAAATTACTTTTTAAAATGACCCTTGTCTCATACCATAAACATTTAACTTAAAGTAGTGGGTCAAAGTCATAAAAATCTTTGAAATGTTGGGTTAGTCACGATTTTTTTAGAGGGGACACAGAAAGCACAACTTCTACAGGGGAAAATAAATCAATATATTGGACTTAAAAAATGAATGGAAACCTTTTGCTTTTAAAAAGACATGGTTAAAAAAAATAAAAAAGGCAAGCCACAATGGGGTAAAAATATTTGCAAAACATTTATCTAGTAAAGGCCTTAGATCCAGAATCTATACTAATAAAAGGGTAATATGCTAATCAGACCAGGTAGACCAGATGTCTTCTGGACATCCTTCTGGACAAAGCCACAGCGGCTGTGAGGGCCGGCAGTGGCAGCAGCACGGGGGTGATAGGGGCGGTGCCTTCCCCTGATTGACCCAGTCGCCTCCCGCAGAGGGAGGCCAGACTGTGGCTTTGGCCTGCTCGCTGAGGGGAGCGGGCCTAAGCCATCAGTAGGACATCCCTTGAGGGCTCCTGGACTGTGGAGGGGTCAGGCCGGGCTGAGGAACCCCCCCACCCCATGCATGAATTTTTGTGCATTGGGCCTCTAGTCTATATATATAAACCCTCTTCCCACTCAGCAAGACAGCAAACAACCTGATTAAAAACTGGGCAAAAGCTTTGGAGAGACATGTCACCAATAAATGTAAAAAATGGCAAATAAACACATGAAAAGGAGTCCAACATCTTTAGTTACTAGATAAACACATATTGAAATCACACTGAGATTCCACTACTACACATCTACTAGACCGCTAAGAGTTTAAAAAACCCCAGGGGTGGGCAAACTTTCTGACTCGAGGGCCACAACGGGTCCTTAAACTGGACCGGAGGCCGGAACCAAAGCATGGATGGAGTGTTTGTGTGAACTAATATAAATTCAAAGTAAACATCATTACATAAAAGGGTACGGTCTTTTTTTTTAGTTTTATTCATTTCAAATGGGCTGGATCCGGCCCGCGGGCCGTGGTTTGCCCACGGCTGGATTAGACCATGTATTGGCAGGATCAGGAGCAACTGGAAGTTGTATGAGTTAGTGAGAAAGCGAAATGGCAAAGCCACTTAGAAAAACAATTTGTTGTTACTTACAAAGTTATATTGTTATTATATAACCTAACAAACCCACTCTTAGGTATTTGCCAGGGGAAATAAACACACAAAAACATTTATGCACAATCTGTTGGGATTTTGAGTGGAGTACATTAAATCTATAGATCAATTTAGGGAGAATTAACATCTTAACAATATTAAGTCTTCTGGCATATCTCCATTTATTTATCTACTAGAGGCCCGGTGCACAAAAATTTGTGCACTCGAGAGGGGGGGGGAGGGGGGGTCCCTCAGCCCGGCCTGTGCCCTCTCGCAGTCTGGGACTCCTCGGGAGATAACGACCTGCTGGCTTAGGCCTGCTCCCCGGTGGCAGAGGGCAGGCCCAATCCCTAGGTGCAGCCCCTGGTCGGGCTCAGAGCAGGGCCTATTGGGGAGTTGGGGCGCCGCCCCCTGTCATGCACAGAGCCACAGGGCCGATCAGGGGGTTTGGTCGCTGCCCCCTGTCATGCTGATCCCGGTGCCGGGAGGCCTCGCTGCTCTGCTGATTCTGGTGCTGGGAGGCTGCTCGGCTCCGCTGATCCCGGTGCACGGGTGGGGGCTGGCTGGTTTGCC
>NW_006286818.1:449313-453925 GCF_000327345.1 Myotis davidii
CTAGGCAGGTGGGGAAACTTGGCTTCCTCTGTCACTAAAGCAAGCAAGCCTCATGTTAGCTTCCAGCTGCCTGGCTGCCAGCTGCCATCTTGGCTCTCAGTTAATTTGCATATCGCCCTGATTAGCCAATGGGAAGGGTAGCGGTCATACGCCAATTACCATGTTTCTCTTTTATTAGATAGGATATTAGCTGGAACAGAAATGCCCAAATCTCCATTAAGTGGTGAATGGATAATAAAAAAAGTGTAGATTTATTTGTACAATAAGATACCACTAATTTATTGTACTGGGATCAGATTCTAAAACAGAAATGCAGCCATTTGTACACAGAGGCATCTCACATCAGCCACACTTCAGAGAACCACCTGCCTGCACTGGGTTCCTGCGTCTGAGCAGCCCTTATAAAGTTGCTCCTGGAATCCTCCTTCATCCAATAGGACTGAGCCTTTCCCCATCCAATCAGAGCTTTGCAACTATGTTTCATTAGCATCCTCCCTGTCCAATCAGAGCAGCTCCATTTCAACCAACCAGGATAGTACTTATTAAACCAATGGAATTGCAGAAGGATAGACTAGTCAGGCACAAGGGGTGGGGACTTCTCTCTATACAAGCCAGCAGCTCTTTGGGTGCAGCATAATCTATCTATATAAAAGCCTAAGTGACCGTTCGACCAGTAGCTATGACATGCACTGACCACCAGGGGGCAGACACTCAATGCACTGGCATGGAAACATGGAACAGGCTGATGAATCTCAGAGGGAAGGGGGGATGGGGAAGGGCAGGAAGAGATTAACCAAAGGTCTTATATGCATACTAGAGGCCTGGTGCACAGATTCATGCACTGGTGGGGACCCTCAGCCTGGCCTGTGGGAATTGGACTGAAACCAGCTCTCCAACATCCCCTGAGGGGTCCGGGATTGTGAGAGGACACAGACCAGGCCAAGGGGCCCCACTGGTGCTTGTGCACTGGGCCCCTAGTGAGTTGATAACTGTGTCTATTGCAAAGTTATCACCACGAGTTTAGTGAACACTCATTGCCTCATCCATAATAATAAAAACATAATATGCAAATAGACCAAACGGTTCAACAGCGGAATGACCATTCAGGCGACCACACTATGACACCCACTGGCACCAGGCCAGCCAAGGCAGGTGCCATGAGATTAGGCAGGGGCCCAGCCATTGCCCCATGACCGCCCTTCAGAGGGAGGCCCAGGCCACCAACCATCGGGCTGCAGTGGGTGGGCGGGGCCTCCCTCTGTGGGGGTGATCCATCACAGGGATCCTGGACTGTGAGAGGAAATAGGCCAGGCTGAGGGACCCCCACCCCAGTGCATGAATTTCATGCACCGGGCCTCTGGTATCATTATAACTTTCCCTTCGGCTCAGGAAGTCGACACTTTCTTTCGGCCAAAGACCGAGGACTGCATTTCCCCAGAAGTGGAGCCAGCCAGACCTCTGCCCAGGTGGAGGGGGCAGGGAGAGCTGTCCAGCCGGGGGCGGGGGGCGGGCCATCTGACCAGGCTGCCTCACAGCCTGCTGTTTCCCAGCCTCCTTGTATCACAATAGAGTCGTTTGTGCTGAATAGTTTCCTTCTCACCACACCTCAGACTGGGGAATCCTGTTGGTGTTGAATTGGCACCATTGGTTGACAATATTATGCCAAGTGCAAAAAGCCAGACATAAAATATTATATACTTGCCCTGGCCAGTTTTGCTCAGTGGATAGAACATCACCTGCGGATTGCAGGGTCCCGGGTTCGATTCCGGTCAAGGGCACACGCCTGGGTTGTGGGCTCGATCCCTAGTGTGGGGCGTGCAGGAGGCAGCCGATCAATAATTCTCTCTCATCATTGATGTTTCTCTCTCTCTCCCTCTCCTTCCTCTCTAAAGTCAATAAAAATATATTTTAAAAAAAGATTACATACTTCAAGATTCTATTTATATGAAATTCTAGAAAAGGCAAGTGTCTTGAGCCAGAAAGCAGGTCAGCGGATACCAGTCCACATTTCTCAGCTCCAGAAGATGGGACATAGGATTCCCTCGGGGGCTTATGGGAACATTTTGGGGTGGTAGGAATATGCTCTGTCATGCTTCTCACAGTGGATACATGACACTACCCCAGGGCTGGGCAAACTTTCTGACTCGAGGGCCACAATGGGTTCTTAAACTGGACCGGAGGGCCGGAACAAAAGCATGGATGGAGTGTTTGTGTGAACTAATATAAATTCAAAGTAAACATCATTACATAAAAGGGTGCAGTCTTTTTTTTTTTTTTTTAGTTTTATTCATTTCAAACGGGCTGGATCCGGCCTGCGGGCCGTAGTTTGCCCATGGCTGCACTACACACATGTCCAAAACTCATTGAAATGGGCACTTAAAATTGGTGAAAATATATGAATTATGCCTTCATAAATTTGATTAAAAGGACACCATTAAGAAATGAGCACGCAAGTCTCAAATTTGGAGAAGATATTCAGAAAACTTACATCTGACAAGGGCTTGTTACCAGAATATACAAAGAATTATGACTCAATCATAAAAAGACAAGTGACTTCATGAAAAATGGGCAAAAACTTGAACAGATACTTCACAAAAGATGTGCACATGCCAATAAGCACATGGAACATGGCTTGACGTCAGTAGCCGTGAGTGTAAGGACAACCACTAAACAACCATTCGAGTGGCTCGAGTTAACAGCCTGACAACAGCCAAATGTTGACAAGACCGTAGGTAGAGCAACTGAGCTCACACACTGCGGATGGGCCCTGGGAGGGCCTGACCGTTTCTTACAATGTCAGTTAGACGCACAATTGCTCTTAACTCCCAGGTGCTTGTCGGGGAGAAGTGAAAGCTTGCCCACAAACACAATGCTCCTAGAAGCGTAGCTCCCAGCAGCCACGTCCTGGCAGAGCCCAGATGCTCACCCAGCAGAGAACTGCCACCTGCCTTCGGACACGTCCACACACGGAACGCTCGTCAGCGATTGTGAAAGGAACTCCTGATACGGGTACCACGGTAGGTGAATCTCCAGAACAATACAACGAGAGAAAGAGCGAGTGCACATGCTGTGACCCCATCTGTGTAACGTCAGGCACAACTAACCTCGTTAGAGATCAGGTCCGTTAGGGTGGGGGCTGCGAGCGGCAGGAGCGCCGGCGAGGGGCGTGCCACGGTGTGACGGTGTGAGTGTCTGGATGTGACATCTGCCAGCAGCCCGCAGCTAGTGTCTGTACATTGCATTGTCTGTAAATTTCCTAAAAAATAGCAATGTCAAAAAATAATAGAAATAGAGTGGATCGAAGTACAGCGCAACAAAACTGGCACAGCGATCACTGTCGCAGCGGGTGATGGTGCCTAGGGGGTTAAATTACGCTATTTTGCTTACTTTGTGTATGTTTGACGTTTGTTGGTAATAAAAAATGAAGTAAAATGAAAGGAAAGAACAGGATAATTATACCTCATGGAGCTGCTGTGTGTGCACAGGGAACAGGCGGGAGGGGTGTGAGGCTGGGAGCACCCTGTCCCCACCGCCTCTCCCTCCTTCACTCCCTCCACCTCTTGTTCACTGCTGCCCTATTGTTCCTCTTCAACTTTCTCACAGCCCTCTTTTCCTCCTCCCTCCCCTCCCTCCTCCCTCCCCTCCCTCTTTCCTCCTCTCCCTCCTTCCTCCCCTCCCTCCCTCCCTCCCTTCTGTCTTTTTTAACATATTTTTATTTATTTCAGAGAGGAAGGGAGAGGGAGAGAGAGAAACATCAATGATGAGAGAGAATTGGCTGCCTCCTGCACACCCCACATTGGAGGTCAAGCCCACAACCTGGGCCTGTGCCCTGACCAGGAATCCAACTGTGACCTCCCGGTTCATGGGTCAATGCTCAACCACTGAGGCCCGCCTGCAGGCTCAGCCCTCTTGTCATCTCCCTTTCTCACCTGCCCAGCGGCCTCCCTCTCCCTCCCTGCCCCGTGCCCTTTGCCCACTGATGGCTCTGCATCAGGGATCCGCAGCAGGAGGCTGGGGGCTGGAGGGCTCTGGGCGAGCGGGGAGGGCATTGTCTTGAAGTTGTGAGGACACAGCAGCATGGCTTGGGGAGACCTGGGAAGGCGCTGCCTCTGGCCGCCCCACTCTGCGCTCGGCTCCCTCGCCCCAAGGCGGAGGCGGAGGTGGCTGCTGCTGGCAGGCAGGGCCTGCTCTGCGCTCCTGCCCTGACACGTCTCCTTGCCTGGCTTCCCTGGAAAGTGAGCCAGGGCCCGGCCCTGCACCACCCTCCTTGTTGGAGCCTCCTGCCCACCTCCCTCCCTCTGGGTGATGCCTCACCGTGTCATCAGCCTCGCAGCCCTTGAACCCTGACCTGTTCTCGCCAAGCCTGAGCTGGGCATCTGACAGTTTGGGAACCGTGGGCTTGGGGACAGGACCCATGCCAACGGCCACCTCTCTGTTCTGTTGTGACCATCCGCCCGCGCAGCAGCTGTTCTCACGCACCCACTGTGTGCCTGGCACAACCTGGAGCACTGGCCACAGAGATGAGCAGGCGTGTGGGCTCGGGTGGGTGTGGAGTAGCTGACAGCTGTGGGCTGATGCCGTGCGACCCAGGCAGCACTGGGGACCCAGGAGG
>NW_006286818.1:454161-456204 GCF_000327345.1 Myotis davidii
AGGGCCGGGCCCCTCCTGTGTCCCGGTTCCTCCCCTCGCCCATCCGCCTGCCTAGAGCCCTCCAGCCGCCCAGCCCCTCTGCCTGCAGGGTGCTCTGGGTCTGGGTCTGGTTCTGGTTTGGGGTCTGGTTCTGCCTGTGGCTCTGGGTGTGTCTCTGATCCAGGTTTTGGGCTCAGCTGTGCCCACAGGTGAGACCACACACCTGGGAGCCAGCGGGGCCTGAGCCCGGAGAGCAGACTCCGCCTTCGCAGCCTCGGGGGGCGGGGGGGTGAGACATCACAAAGGTAATGTTAGCCTGTGAGGTCAGTCCGCCTGCTGACTCAGAAGGGAAAGCTAACACTAGGGTTTAAGGAGTGAGGAGACTCTTTCCTCAATTTTTATTTATTTATTTAAAAATATTTTTATTGATTTCAGAGAGGAAGGGAGAGGGAGAGGGAGAGAAACATCAAGGATGAGAGAGAATCATGGATCGGCTGCCTCCTGCACGCCCCCCACTGGGGATCAAGCCCGCAACCCAGGCCTGTGCCCCGACTGGGAATCAAATAGTGACCTCCTGTTCATAGGTCGATGCTTAACCATCGAGCCACACTGGCTGGGCTTCTTCTTTTTTTTTAAAAAATGTATTTATTGGATTATTCTAGAGAGAGTGAGGGGCATGGAGAGAGAAACATCAATTTGTTGTTGCACTTATTTATGCATCTGTTGGTTGCTGCTCGCATGCACCCTGACCAGGGGTCGAACCGCCACCTTGGCGTATTGTGACAACGCTCTCACCGACTGAGTTACTGGCAGTGCTGGAAGGAGACTTCTTGAGTCTGGTTATGTCAAGTTCAAAACCCCAACGCGCTTACTAATCATGTGACCGCGGGCAGGTGACTCGACCTCTCTGCCTCAGGTTCTGCTGAAACGCGGGAGAGGGGAATTCCGTGCCTCCCAGGATCACGGGGGGCCGGGGGGTCCGCGATGGGGCTCGGCTGCCAGGCGTGTGTAATGAATGACGCTCGGTCCTGTCCCTGCGCCCAGGGCTGAGTGGCTCTTGCCTGCCGCCCCTGGGGCCTCACAGGGACCCTGCCTTCCGGGGGAGAGCTGTGGAAGGAGGTGGCCCCCATCGCGCTCATTTCAGGGACACGTTAGGCTGGGGAGCTGGTGTACGCACCTCGTTGACTGGCTGAGGGTGTGCTGCTCAGCTTGTCTCCGTTTCCCATCTGTGAGAGGAGGCGGTGCTCCCGGCCGGGTAGTGGTGAGGTTTGCGCGCAGGAGCCCCAGGTCTGTGTGGCCCTGGACACGTGGCTCCCCTCTGGGCCTCTGGGCGCTGTTTCCCAGCTGTGCCACATCCCAGGAGGAGCTGTGAGGTTGGGGACAAGCTGTTACTGTGTCTGGCGGAGGGTCTACCCTCAGTGCAAAACAGTGGTGTTGTTCCGATGAGGACAGTGATGAGGATGGGGAGGCCGGGCCGGAGTCCGAGGCGGGACGGGTCCCTCTGCCTGTTCCTGGGAGAGAGAACTACCCGCTGCAGCCTCAGGAGGTGAAGCGTGTCTTCTTTTTCTTAGTCTCCCTGAGGTGCTGGCACTGCCTGGACCTGGTCAGGTTCCTGGCCTGTGTTTGTGTGTGTGTGTGTGTGTGTGTGTGTCTCTGTGTGTGTGTCTGTGTCTCTGTGTGTGTGTCCGTGTGTGTCTCTGTGTGTGTCTGTGTCATGCGTGCGTGTCGGTGTGTGCGTGTCTGTGTGTGTCTCTCTCTGTGTGTCTCTGTGTGTGCGCGCGCGTGTGCGTGTGTCTGTGTGTGTGCGCGCGTGTGCGTGTGTGTGTGTGCGCATGCGTGTCGGTGTGTGTGTGTCTCTGTGGGTCTCTGTGCTGCTGTGTGTGTGTGTCTCTGTGTGTGTGTGTCTCTGTGTGTGTGTGTGTGTGTCTCTGTGTGTGTGTGTGTGTGTGTGTGCGGGGGTGGCGCCTGCTGAGGCTTCAGGAGCTAGGGCAGCTCTCACCACGCACCCCACCTGCTCCACGGGGCTCCAGCTCCCTGACCCCTCAGGGCCTTTCTCCCCCCCAC
>NW_006286818.1:456725-464920 GCF_000327345.1 Myotis davidii
CGTGCCTGGCCTCCCACCGGGGCTCCCCTGCTGCCCTGGAGAGAGGGGGGCAGGCACCTGCCCGCACTAAGGGTGCCATTAGCCGCCCCTCCCCAGGTCAGGCGATCCCAGGCCTCTGGTGCTGTCCCAGCCCTTCTCTGTGGGGACGCAGCCCTGGAACTGGGGGGTTTCAGCGCTGGAGGCACCCGGGGGGCTGAGGTGCAGGGCAAAGCCCAGCCCAAGGGGAGGACAACCCGCAGCTCTCCGTCAGCACCCCTTCCTCCCAGAGAAGAGCCCTGCTCCTCTCGCTTACAGGGACACAGCAAGCAGCCCTCCTGAGCAGCTCCTGGGAGCCATGGTCTCAAAACTTTTTCTCCACTCGCTACTTCTCCCCTCAGTGCTCCCCCCTCTCCCCTCAGTGCTCCTGCCTCTCCAATCAATGCTCCCCCTCTCCCCTCAGTGCTCCTGCAGGGGCTGTGACTCGGCTCCTTTTAGCAGGAACCTGGGTGGAGTCATGGAGGCACCTACCCCATTCACACCAACGAAGACCCCGGGTATTTACTCGCCTGGTGTGTCCCTGGGAAGCGGATGATGCGATGGTGGCGCTGAGCTGGGCGGCGGGGCTGGGAGTCAGGCAGGAGGGCGGGTGCTGTTTGAGGCGGATTTTTCTTTCTCCAGGAAAACTCAGTTTTTACTCTCGGGGCCTCTCAGCGGACGATGGGGCCCAACCGCACGAAGGTGGGGTCTCCTTTCCGTCCACAGCTCTGCTGGCCAACACCCGACAGGGACCCGCCAACAACCCGCCGGAGCAGAGCCTCCCAAGCGGGCACACACCTCCCCGTGGCTCATGGCTAGGCCCTGGTCAGAGTCCGGGTCAGAGCCCTGGTCAGAGCCCGGGTCAGAGCCCTGGTCAGAGTCCGGGTCAGAGCCCTGGTCAGAGCCCGGATCAGAGTCCTGGTCAGAGCCCTGTGCAGAGCCCTGGTCAGAGCCCTGGTCAGAGCCCGGGTCAGAGCCCTGGTCAGAGCCCGGGTCAGAGTCCGGGTCAGAGCCCCGGTCAGAGTCCGGGTCAGAGTCCTGGTCAGAGTACTGGTCAGAACCCGGGTCAGAGCTCTGGTGAGAGCCCGGATCAGAGTCCTGGTCAGAGTCCGGGTCACAGCACGGGTCAGAGCCCGGATCAGAGGCCGGGTCAGAGTCCGGGGCAGAGTCCGGGTCAGAGTCCGGGGCAGAGTCCGGGTCAGAGTCCGGGGCAGAGTCCGGGTCAGAGTCCGGGGCAGAGTCCGGGTCAGAGTCCGGGGCAGAGTCCGGGTCAGAGTCCGGGGCAGAGTCCGGGTCAGAGTCCGGGGCAGAGTCCGGGTCAGAGTCCGGGGCAGAGTCCGGGTCAGAGTCCGGGGCAGAGTCCGGGTCAGAGTCCGGGGCAGAGTCCGGGTCAGAGTCCGGGGCAGAGTCCGGGTCAGAGTCCGGGGCAGAGTCCGGGTCAGAGTCCGGGGCAGAGTCCGGGTCAGAGTCCGGGGCAGAGTCCGGGTCAGAGTCCGGGGCAGAGTCCGGGTCAGAGTCCGGGGCAGAGTCCGGGTCAGAGTCCGGGGCAGAGTCCGGGTCAGAGTCCGGGGCAGAGTCCGGGTCAGAGTCCGGGGCAGAGTCCGGGTCAGAGTCCGGGGCAGAGTCCGGGTCAGAGTCCGGGGCAGAGTCCGGGTCAGAGTCCGGGGCAGAGTCCGGGTCAGAGTCCGGGGCAGAGTCCGGGTCAGAGTCCGGGGCAGAGTCCGGGTCAGAGTCCGGGGCAGAGTCCGGGTCAGAGTCCGGGGCAGAGTCCGGGTCAGAGTCCGGGGCAGAGTCCGGGTCAGAGTCCGGGGCAGAGTCCGGGTCAGAGTCCGGGGCAGAGTCCGGGTCAGAGTCCGGGGCAGAGTCCGGGTCAGAGTCCGGGGCAGAGTCCGGGTCAGAGTCCGGGGCAGAGTCCGGGTCAGAGTCCGGGGCAGAGTCCGGGTCAGAGTCCGGGGCAGAGTCCGGGTCAGAGTCCGGGGCAGAGTCCGGGTCAGAGTCCGGGGCAGAGTCCGGGTCAGAGTCCGGGGCAGAGTCCGGGTCAGAGTCCGGGGCAGAGTCCGGGTCAGAGTCCGGGGCAGAGTCCGGGTCAGAGTCCGGGGCAGAGTCCGGGTCAGAGTCCGGGGCAGAGTCCGGGTCAGAGTCCGGGGCAGAGTCCGGGTCAGAGTCCGGGGCAGAGTCCGGGTCAGAGTCCGGGGCAGAGTCCGGGTCAGAGTCCGGGGCAGAGTCCGGGTCAGAGTCCGGGGCAGAGTCCGGGTCAGAGTCCGGGGCAGAGTCCGGGTCAGAGTCCGGGGCAGAGTCCGGGTCAGAGTCCGGGGCAGAGTCCGGGTCAGAGTCCGGGGCAGAGTCCGGGTCAGAGTCCGGGGCAGAGTCCGGGTCAGAGTCCGGGGCAGAGTCCGGGTCAGAGTCCGGGGCAGAGTCCGGGTCAGAGTCCGGGGCAGAGTCCGGGTCAGAGTCCGGGGCAGAGCCCTGGTCAGAGCCCGGATCAGAGTCTGAGTCAGAGCCCTGGTCAGAGCCCGGGTCAGAGCCCTGGTCAGAGCCCGGGTCAGAGCCCTGGTCAGAGCCCGGGTCAGAGTCCGGGTCAGAGTCCGGGTCAGAGTCCGGGTCAGAGCCTGGGTCAGAGCCTTCGGTCCGTGTCAGGGAAGTGCCAACATGGGGCAGGCCCTCGCAGCCCGCACTCCTGAGGGTCCTGGGTGGGTTACCCCCCAGGACAGGATGCAGCCCCGATGCCCTCTCCTTTCGGAGGCCGCCTTGCTGCTGCAGCGCTCTGGCTCAGACCAAGGCCAGTGGCTGGGAAAAGCCGGGGGAGGGGGCAGTGCCAGGGCAGGAGGATGGCTGCTGCCTAAGTCTGGGGGAGCCCAGAAGACAAGAGCTGGAGGGTAGAGCCTGCTGTCGCTGCCGGACTGGGCCTGGGTGCCTCTGGGGGAGGCTACGCTGCCACTTGTGCCCAGCGTGGGGACCCTTAGCCCGAGGTGAGGCATGCCAAGGCCGCTGTTTGGTGTTTTTGGGCCACGACGAGATGTTCGGAAAGACTGCAGTGCAGGCAAGGCCTGTGGGACAGCCGCTGAAAAATGGGCCAGGCAGGCGAATGGGGTGCGGCCAGTCTCAGGGAACCCTCAGGGAGACCCAGATTTGGCACCTGCTTGCACTGTGTAGGGGAGGGCTGTGTGTGTGGGAGGGCTGTGTGTGTGGGAAGCCTGTGTCGGGGAGGGCTGTGGGAGGAGAGGCTTGTGTAGGGGAGGGCTGTGTGTGTGGGAGGGCTGTGTGTGTGGGAAGCCTGTGTCGGGGAGGGCTGTGGGAGGAGAGGCTTGTGTAGGGGAGGGCTGTGTGTGTGGGAGGGCTAGCATTCTGAGACTCGATTATCTGAGGATGAAAGGGACCTACCAGCCAGTTGAGGGGTGTGTTGTTAACAAGATAATCCATCACATTATCTAACGACTCCTTCATTTTCTGCAGCTGCCCCTTGCTAGACGTGAGGAAGCCGTCGGACACTTCTTTAAAGGATGAAGCATTGCGGCTGTGTGTAGGGGAGGGCTGTATGAGGGAGGGCTGTGTGGGGGAAGGTTGTGGGGGAGAGGACTGTGTGGGAGGAGGGCTCAGCAAAGGGAGGATGGTGCCAGGCAGCCCTCAGTCCTGCCTGCAGCCCTGGCCCTGAAGCCGGACAATTCTGTTTCTCTGCGGGGTCCCTGGCACCTCTGCAGGCTGTCTCCCCAGAGCTCAGGGCGAGTGTGAGTGCGTCTGTGCTCGGCCCTTGCAGAGAAGACCTGGGGCTGGGCCTCACCTGGGAGGACTTCCTTCTGATCTCTTTTCTTTCTATTTTATTGAATTCTTTCTTTTCTTCGCACGGCTCTTCCAGCTTAGTGCATGAGAGAGTCACACCGGTCCACATGAAAGCAGACCCCCCATTCACATCACACAGCCCCACTGGCCTGGCTCAGCGGTTGAGCATCGACCTAGGAACCAGGAGGTCACGGTTGGATTCCCAGTCAGGGCGCATGCCCGGCTTCGGGCTCGATCCCCAGTGTGGGGCGTGCAGGAGGCAGCTGACCCATGACTCTCTCATCATGGATGCTTATCTTTCTCCCTCGCCCTTCCTCTCTGGAACCAATAAAAGTATTTTTAAAAATAGAAGAGGTCCTCGCTCCCAGCCCTCAGCACATGGGCAGGTGGCCGTGGGTCCTTCCTGCCAGTTGGCGTGTGGGACAGTCTCTGCCATCGTCAGGGATTGTCTGTTTGTGGAGCCAGTGCCGCTGGGTTTGGGTTGGAGCGGGCAGGCCCCGGGGATGGACCGAGTATAGTTGGGCCCTGGATGGCACCTGGTGGGGCTGAGTGAAGGGCCAGGGGCAGCTCTCAGCCATGGCTTTCCCGCGGATGGCGCTCAGTGCCAGCTCAGCCCTCACTTCTGAGCAGACAGAATCCTTGCTCTTCGACATGGCCGGCCACAGGCGGGTGGGGTGTGAGGGCTTCGTCTCTCCTGGAAGAGCAGGGCTTCCTCTGAGAAGGTCTCTTCAGGCCTTGGGGTCCCCAAGAGCCCCTACCTCCCACCAGGCATTTGGAAGGATCGGTTCCCCTAAGGGAGGAAGGGGTCAGGGGCCCTGCCCAGGAGGATCAAAGACCAGTCAACCAGCATTCAACCAAATACAGATCTGCTGAGTTGAACCGAAGCCCCCTCTGTCTGGCTGAGGGACGCGTCTGTGCTGGGGAGCGAGCCCCCACCCAGCCTGGCGGGAGGCCTCTTAGCACGTCTCTGGCTCCTCCTCCTCCTTCTCTCTGCAGCATAGCCCCTCACAGCATGCCTCCTTCACTGTCTACTCCAAACGCAAATAATTGACTCCCTGGTTTGTTTTCCCATGGGAGTGTGAGCTCTCCAACTCATTCATGCCATGTGACCAGCCCCTGGTTAGGGCCTGGCACATAGTACGGTGCTCAAGAAACCTGTGTCCATGAGTGAATCACAACAGTATTGAGCGGTCTGAGCTGAATGCCTCAGAGTGGGACAGACAGGGGTCCAGCGGAAGGAGCCATTACTGATGGCCTGGGTCAGAGGGAATGCCTGTGGAAGACATAAATCAGCCTTGATTTTCACGGCCTTGAAGTCACTTGAACCTGGTTTCCTTCCTCAGGACAACGGAGGGTGGCATCCTCCAGAATCCATATGTTTTGTCTCCCTCCTAAGATCTATCAATCTACCTCGGTTTCCCACCACTCTTCTGTGATAGGCTGGAGCTGGCTCCCAGTAGCTCAGGAGAGCCTGTTGGGGGCCAGATGTAAGCTGGCAAGGTCCTTGCACCTGCAGGGGCTAGCAAGGCCGGGACCCTTATCCACACAGTTTTCCCAGACTTGTTTGGATGGCGATTATCAGTAGAATGAGAGTAACATTTGTAGAATGAGAACAGCCTTTCATAGCTTGCCAAGAAGTCTGTAACTATTTACTGAGATATGCTGTACTGAGAACTTGTCCTTCTGCTGTATCTCTCCCTTAGAGATTAAGAGGAACAAAGAATACATTCCTCTTGACAGACCTCTGATTCGGTGTGTTGTGTATAAATAGGATTGTAGAGCTAATAAACTCGCTTCAGTTCATCAAGAGAACTGGAGTCCTCCCGACCCCGCTTTCCTGTCTTTCTTTCTTTTCTCAATTCCCACCTCCCTGCCTCAGCCCGGCTCAACCCTGTCAGGCTGGCCCTGACAAGAGCCAATCGGGTGCATCTCTTCCCCACACATCTTGCATTGGTAGCTGGAGATTGGTCATGGTGGGAGAAATGGGCACACTACAAACCAGCACTTTTTCACCCTGGAAGAGCCAGCTGCTAAACTGTTATCAGCACACCCACTGCCTTCTACCTATTGATCTTCATCCATCCTTTCTCTTCCCTTCTCATAACTCTCTCCTTCCCACCTATCTTCCTTTCTTTCTCTATTCCTGTCTTTTTCCTTCCTTTTTTCTCAGTTATTTTATCCAATTTGCAAACTATGTATTCATCCATCCATCCATTCTTTTTGCCCACCCATCATTATTCACATATATTACCCATCTATTTCCCCACTCAGATTCATCTAACTTTTATTTCTTCCATCCATCCATCCACCCACCCATCCATTCAACCATCCATCCATGCATGCATCCATACATCCACCCACCCACCCACACACCCATCCATCCACCCACCCACTCACTCATCCATCCATCCATCCATCCACTTATCCATCCATCCATCCATGCATCCACCTACCCACCCACACACCCATCCATCCACCCACCCACTCACTCATCCATTCATCCATCCATCCATCCACCCATCCATTCATCCATCCATCCATCCATCCACCAATGTTCTCTCAGCATCTACTCTGTGTCAGCTATTCCCAAGGCTCAGACTCATCCTCCAGACTTGGG
Source organism: Myotis davidii (assembly GCF_000327345.1). Classification (NCBI taxonomy): domain Eukaryota; kingdom Metazoa; phylum Chordata; class Mammalia; order Chiroptera; family Vespertilionidae; genus Myotis; species Myotis davidii. The sequence continues at coordinate 463,135 of NW_006286818.1, forward strand.
ATGAAGGTGCATGAGCTCCAAGGACTAGCAGAGCCTCCTCTCTTATGCTTCTTGGCTTCCCTGCTCTTTCCTCCTTATGTCTATTCTCACAAGGTTGGGGAGACACTGTGAGGAGCGGGGGCTCTCCCTCCTCACCTTTGGCAAGAGCCCCGTGGAATGGGGACCGAGTTTCTGAGGAAGGGATCCCCACCCTCGAAGACCCCATGAGCTCTTAGCCAACTTCCTAGTAAGTTCAAACAAGAGGTGGCTCCTGTGGTGCCTGAGAACAGAGGGAATTCCCATTAGGGAGCCAGGTCTACACCCCAACACCACTCCATACCTCTTAAAACTCCAGCTGGCTTGTGAAGCAAGCTTGTCTAGGCTCTTTTCCCAGGGATATTATTGCAAAGGATTAGCTGCTCAGCCTGGTGAGCCAGCGGGGCGGGACTCCTGAGCTTGACCTGGATTCAAGGGGAGGGAGGGAAACCCACTCTCCTGCATACACACCACCCAGAACATGCCACCCCAGCCGCACCCACCCTGTTCTGTCCCTCCAGCCCCACCCAGGAGAGGCACAGTTATGCACTTGCTGGGGAGGCTCCCAGGACCATGGCAGCGGGTCACAGCCCAGGTGAGGACCAGGTGGCCTGTCTGGCAGGTGCTCCTGCAGGTGGTCGGACAGAGGCCTCTGCTGGCGTAGGCTGCCTCACGCCTGGGCCTGGGCTCTGTGCTGAGGGGATATCCCACCTGAACAGCCCCCTCGGGAATAACCGGAGGCCCCCTTCATGGCCTCTTGTAGGAGGCGGGCTCTGGGGGGCGGGGGACAGATGTTTTCTGAGTCACACAGCAAACCTGCTGTGGAGACAGTGCGAGGTAAGTGTTCGGGCCCCAGGACCCAGCCCCTGGCCTGGCATTGCTTGCATTCCCTGCATTGCTGTGTCTGTCTTTTAGATCCAAGCAAGTCCTGACCTGCGCTGCCAGGAACAACCACAGGGCTGTGTGCACCTGGTTAGGGCTGCCGGCCGCGCGGTGCTCTGAGGCCGCCTTGCACGGAGGTGCTCCGGTGGTGTTGGGGCCCTCAGCTGAGGAAAGACCTGTGCCTCTCTAGGCCTTGGGTTCAGATGCCAGCTCTCCCAGGTGACTTAGGCCAGTGCGTTCTCTCCCTAGAGCTTCCGTATCCTCGTCTGTTAGCGGGATCATTGAGCAGGTTGCTGGATCGTAATGTAGGGAGGACAGTGCCTGGGCGTGGCCAGGTGAGTTCAATGCCATTTCATTGCAAACCCCAAATCCCTGGCACCCACCCTTTCCCTTAAGACGAGGAGCAACCCCGCCGTCCGCACAGGGACCTCCCCTTGAAGCCAGGTGCACACAGCACGCGGCTGCTGGGCTTGTAGGACCTGGTTCACAGCCCTCTGTCTGTGGGCCTCAGCAGACACCTCGGCCTCTGCCCCAGGGGCTTCTCGGCTCAGCAAGCTGGCCCACCTGTGAGGACACGGCTCCCCTTTAAAAGGTGCATCAGAAGGAAGCAGCCCGACTGGTTGCTGAGCTGTCGGAAATAATTAAACTGGGGGAGAAAAAACACTCCTTCCACAGATCAGGGTGGGTCTGAAGGTGCAGGGTGTGGCCTGGATAGGGAGCTGCTCTGCCTGGAGGCAGCCCTGTGCCAGCTCCTCCCAGCCTGTCCCTCCGCCTCCTCCTCCCTCCCCTCAAGGTGTGTCTCTGGGCTCCACCGCTGCCTGTCCCACTGCCCGGCAGACGCCACCTGAGAGGCCACCACCGCAGCCCCTGACCCTGAGACAGACCCACC
>NW_006286818.1:465215-465993 GCF_000327345.1 Myotis davidii
TAGTAGATCAATCCTATATAATAAAAGCCTAATATGCTAAGTGTCCGGTCATCCATTCAACCAATCAAAGCATAATATATGAATGATATGCTAAGGCTGTTCAACCGCTCGCTATGACATGCAATGACCACCAGAGGGCAGACAGTCAACCAGTCGACCAGTCTCTATGATATACACTGACCACCAGGGGGCAGATGCTCTGACCAGTAAGTTTGCTTGCTGCTGGTTCGAGGCCCGCAAGTGCCCGCTGCACGGCAAGACCATGGAGCTCTTCTGCCAGACGGACCAGACCTGCATCTGCTACCTGTGCATGTTCCAGGAGCACAAGAACCACAGCACGGTGACCGTGGAGGAGGCCAAGGCCGAGAAGGAGGTACGCCCCCGCCCCCACCCCCGCTGGCCCGGCCGCCCTCCCTCCTGCCTGCTGTCCTCCACGGGGTCCCTGACTCTCTCCTGCCCCGCACACCCCAGGCTGAGGGTCGGAAGCAGCCCCCAGCCTCAGGACACAGGCCTTTCCCTGGAGGAGCAGGTAGAGGCTCAGGAAAGATCGGGCCTGGCCAAGGGCTCAGGGCCAACCCCCGCCAGGCGGAGAGCGGCACGCAGTCCTGCTCTGTGCGTGCCGGGCCGCTTCTCCTTTTTGATTTAGGGGAGTCTTCCATTCCCGCTGAGCAGGGCTGGCCCCGGGAAAGGGTCCTGGGTGAAGAGGGAATTTGACCTTTAAACGTCCTTCATCTCTGGCTTCAGAGGTTGCATTTAGAGGACAGTGACTCCCCGCTCT
>NW_006286818.1:466391-474822 GCF_000327345.1 Myotis davidii
TGGAGAACCTGCCTAGGCCTGTGGGCAGACACTATTAGTAAGGTCGGCATTTGTGTGTGGGTCGGGTATATACATATGTGTGTGTGTTTCTAGGCGTGCGGGTGTTTATGTTCATTCATGGGTTTTGCTTGTGTTTGTATGTGTGGCGGGTACATGTGTTGCGTGGAGCCCGTGTATGCGGCCCTGCCTGTGCTGCTGTGGGGAGCAGCAGGGGTGTGTAGACTGGGAAGCCGGGAGAAGGTCGTGCGTTAAGGGCTCAGCTTCGGCCGAGGCTCCTTCCCCACAGGTGCCCGCGGACGGCCGTGCCCAGCCCTCCTGACCAGGAGCTGTGGGTGGCTCTCCCCCGGGCAGGGAGGGGCATGTGGAGATGGGAAAACACCCAGACGCCTCCGGAGCCTCATTTGGCCCGGGAAGGAGGTGCTCCCAGTCCCCCCACTTTCCCACCCCAGCCTGGCTCCCACCTTCCTACTGGGAGGCCGAGATGTGGGGGGCCACAGAGCCCCCCTCCAGGAGCTGATGGGAAATCACCCAGAATGAGGGGCCGTCGTCAGCACCCACGGCAGCCAGGACACGCAGGGCCTCTGCCTGGGCTCCAGGACCCGGCCCGGCTCTGTTCCTGGGTTTGACTCTGACCTTCGTGCTCGGGGGGCTGGACTGGATTGTTTTCCACGTGGCCCTCGTGGAACCCGGGGGCCTTGAACATGTCGTCAGGGCCTCAGGGACGAGGAGGGGAGATGAAGCCAAGAGCTGGCCTGGGGGCTCCCACGTCTGTTACCAGCAGAGAACCCGCTCCGGCTCTTATGCAGGGCTGGGCCCAAACTTCATCTGGAGCCGGGTGTCACCATCTAGGAAAGCAGGGGCCCTGACGACAGAGGGGCCTGGCCGCTCTCCCCGGAGACACCAGCTCAACTCGCCTCTGGTCCCGGGGCCGCCGTGCCCTCCCAGGGGCCGCCGTGGTCTCAGGCTCAGGCACAGGCCAGAGGCAGAGCGCACAGCAGCTCCTCTGGGAGTGTCCGCCCGACAGCAGCTGCCGGTGCGCCAGTCACAGTGGACGGAAGGCCAGGTCCACGGATTGCAGGCTCGTCCTCCCGCTTCACCTGCGGTGGGGACAGGCCAGGGGGAGGGACCCGTCCAGCTGCTGGGCCGGAGGGACAGTCTGCCCTCGGTCTTGTCCAGCACGGGGAGCAGCAAGAACAGCCTGAAGGGCAGGACTCGGAGGAGGTGCTCTCCGGGGAGAGGGTCTGACCCACAGATGTGACAGTGATGGTGGGAGCTTCATGCAGTGTGTGCGCCTGTGTGTGAGCGTGTGCACGCGTGTGCGTGTGTGCGTGCATGTGTGTGCGTGTGTGGGTGTGTGGTGCCAGCAGCGTAGACCAGCCCGGGGCGGAGGGAGCAGACAGCCTGCCTGGGCCTGGCTCTGCGGGAGCATCAGCCGTGGCACCGAGCGGAGTGCGTGGGTTAATGGGTCAGAATGAACACGCACATCAACCGGCACCTTTCTGACGCATCCCCTTCAGACCCAAACACCGGCCCACACTCTGCACAGGGAGCTCTGTCCAGACCTGTCGGACAGGCTACGGTGACAGCCCGGGTGAGGTCATTGCAGACACGTTTCGCTGCAGGTGACATGGGCTGTGGGTGTCCATCTGCCTAGGACCCGAGCAGAGGCAGTGTGGGGGCAGGACACTCGGTGGCAACATGACGGCCCTTCTGGGGCACCCGGGGTCAGACGTCCATTTCACTCTGAATGCCCCTGGGGTCCCCCAGGTGTCCACCACCTCGACCTCCGGGGCTCCCCGGGCTGGATCGGCTGATGAGGGGACAAGGAACACACGCACCCGGGCCTCGCGCCTCCCTCCGCCAGCCCAGGCCTTCCTGCTGTTGAGCAGGGCAGCTCCTCCTGGCCAAGCCGCCTGCTCCCAGGAGTGCTCCTCTCAGAGCCCTGCCCCGCTCAGCACCCGCTCCCCACGGAGGCTGAGCTGCTGGCTGAGGGGCTGTGGGGAGGTCATGGCCCCGCAGTCCTGAACGCGGGGCTGGTGCCGGCAAGAGCTCTGTGGAGAGAGAACAGAGAAGCCAGGCTCCAGGCCCGGGCATAGTTGAGGGGCAGAAGCACTTCCCGGAGATCTGGGGGAGGCCTTCCGCTCTGGGACCAGCGGGTAGGAAAGGAGGTGGGGTGACCTCTGTGGGTGCTGAGGAGGAAGCAGCAAAATAAGAGGCTCGGCCCAGGACGGCAGCGAGAGTGACAGGCAAATGGGCAAGAGGCACGCCAGGCTTCAGGGAGCACACCCATGTGCCAGGAACTGGCCCTGGCATTCCATGGTTACTCCCGGCAAAAGGCTCACCCAGTGGGGCTCCGGCACTGACTTTATAGATGAAGACATAGGCTCACCATGGCCGGTGTTGCTTGGGGTGGGGGGTTGGGGAGTGTTGAGGGAGGGGGATAGAGAAGCAGCCCGCACACCAAAGGGTGGCAGGTTTGATTCCAGGCCCAGTCAGGGCGCATGCAGGAGGCAACCAATCCATGTGTCTCTCTCACATCAATGTTTCTCTTTCTTTCTCCCTCACTTCCTCCCTCCCTCCCTCCCTCCCTCCCTTTCACTCTCTCTAAAAATCAATGGGAAAAATATTCTTGGGTGAGGAAGAAAGAAAGAAAGAAAGAAAGAGAGAGAGAGAGAGAGAGAAGGAGGGAGGGAGGGAGGGAGGGGAGAAGGGAGGAAGGAAGGGAAAGAAAGATTTTAAGATGTTAGAGACTTCCCTGAAGTTAATCAGAGCCGGGGAGGGGCAGCGCTGGCTCATCCATTAGTGGGGCGCAGCCTGGGCTGTCCCATTTCCCCCACTGGCAGGCCCTCCTTGGACTCCCTGAGTCCAGTGGCTTCCAACAGCTGACCTCTGACCCGATGGCCTGATGCATTGCTAGGACACAGATGCCCAGGTGCCCCCAGGAGGTCCTGGGTCGGGGCTCAGAGTCTGGGGTCTTTGCTGATGTGCTGCCGGGTGGGGAATCCCCGCTCTAGTTCAATGTTACCAGGAGGAAACCGAGGCCGGGGGAGCGGGGTGACTTCCCCGAGGGCCACAGTGTAGCCTGGCCTGGTGACGCTCCCCCGTCCTGACCCTCCCCTGTCCTAACACCTGAGGGAGCAGGGGAAGGGGAGCCCCCGCCAGGCAGACTGGCCGCGGGCTATTGCCATGAGTGGAAATGGGGAACTGAGCATTTCAGATTGTCATCCGGATAATCACACTGTCCGGGGGTGCGAATGTGGCCATTAATGGCTCATTTGGCACATGCTCAGCCCGTGGCCCGTGCGGCTGAGGGCGGTAGGGGCCTGATCTCCAGTCGCCCCTTCCCCGAGGGCAGTGGGAGCGTCCAGGTGCATGTCCAGGTGTGTGGGCGGCTGGAGGCTTCCCCAGGCGGGCACATGCTGAGCCGCTCTCTGCTCTCCAGGAAACCTCTGAAACCCGAGGCTGGGTGGCCCTCCACGGCCAGGCCCAGCCATCAGAGCAAGAGGCACCAGCCGAGGTGGGAGCGGGAACAAAGGAGGCGTTTAGGGACAGGCCTGTGCAGGTGAAGCGATGAAATGGGGAGCAGGAGGAAGTCAGGCGGGAGGGAACAGGGGAGCCGAGGCCCCGTCAGACATGACTTTAATCACCTTCCAAGGGAGAGAAGGAGAGAGAGCTGGGGCCTCCAGGGCCATAAGGAGGGTGGGGGCGGGTGCCAGAGGGAGGGGCAGACTCACCAACTGCCCCCTGTGAGGCGGGACAGCCTGCGAGCTGAGGCGGCAGCGAGAAGGGGAGGGAAGTTGGGGGACACGGGGATAGCCCAGAGGCCGGGCGGCCACAGGATGGAGCTGAGTGCTCCTCTGGTCTCACCCCTTTCCAGCTTGAGGCCTCCGGCGAGCTCGGCCGGCTTTCCAGGCCTGGGTTTCTGCATCTTTGTTTATTTTTTTTAAGTTAGAAAATTCATAAACATACATTTTTCAGGAAATACAATTATTCAAGTCCTTGATATTTCAATGACCATTTCACCTTATAAGACATTCACAACATGTGTTCTTTAAGGCTACACCAAGTGGTGCTGACTCCTCCTCAGGTAACCAGGGCCCTTTCGCCCATTAAATGCTACAACATGCATTTAGAGAGTAAAGGCACTTGAGCCAAACTACATTAAGTACTTGAACAAATAACTTCCAAACACTTAGAAGACAATAATCTAAAAAAACAACACCTTGAATGATCAAACCCCAGAGAACTAAGCCACTGTAACCTAGTAGGCTGCTAATAGGTCACGTGTCCGTGTTGGAACAGCATGGACACGTCTCACCTGCAATTTCTAAACATGATGGTGTCTGCACCTTCAACACCCCTTTCTTGGCGGGGGCTTGCCAGTGAGAGGAGACGCGCCGGCACGTAAGGGTGCCCAGGGATACAATTGTGCCCCTTCTCCCCTCGTGCTGCCGGGAGCCCAGGGCCCAGAGCAGGGGTGTTGACAAGGGGTGCACAGAGGCTGAGTACACCTCCAGGGTCTCACCCCAAGCCCTTCACCCCAGAGCTGAGAAGGGGTCGTTCTCGCAGTACAGCCTCCGGTCCAGGTTCCCTCCCGAGAGCCGCTGTGCTCAGGGGCCTGGCCCTGCAGGACGTGCTGCGGGAGCAGTGTGCAGTGTGCAGTGTGCAGTGTGCAGTGTGCAGTGTGCAGTGTGCAGTGTGCAGCGTGCAGCGTGCAGTGTGCAGCGTGCAGTGTGCAGTGTGCAGTGTACAGCGAGCATGTCAGACTCAAAGGCTGACACGGGCCCAATAAACAAGGTAGAAGTGTGTGTGGCCGCAAACAAACAAAAGCTTCAATTTTCATAGAAACGCAGGTTTATTTCGATAGAGACATGCTGAACACAAAGGGCTGAAACAAATGAGTCATCGTTAACATAAAATAAAGGAACATTTTAATAACAATTAATTTGAACATGAACTTACCAGACACTGAATAGCCACACAAATTAATAAGCGTAACGCAAATAAACCTATTTTTCTTGTTCTCCGAAAGCGAAATATTTCCTGTTGCGCACACCAAACAAGTCAGTCCAAGACTAATGACGTGGCCATCGGCTGCTAAAATACTCGCTGCTAGTGTTAGTGGAGAGAAATGGTGCGCCTGCGCGTGCGGCTGTAAGGGAAATGGGTGCAGCACGATTGTAGTCATAGGTCATTAGCGCACGTTGTAGTTCGTTATTAATAGTTACGTGTGGTGCTCACTTCGGCAGCACATATGCTAAAACAGGAACAATACAGAGAAGATTAGCATGGCCCTGTGCAAGGATGACACGGAAACTGTGAAGCGTTCCATATTTTTAAAAGAAAAAATAATTATTATGTGTAACAGGATATTGCAAAACTTAAGTTATGACATTTTTATTCGTACCATTATATTGGCTGGACCGCAAAAACATTCATGGTGGGCTGCATGCGGCCCCCGGGCTGCGAGTTTGACATGCTTGATGTACAGCTTCCTAGGGTCCCAGAGAGATGAGATGGGCTCTGCACCAGCTGGTGCTCCCGCCACGGCTGCGGACAGCACATCCCACTTCTGCCTCTACCCTTCCCCGGTTCAAGGCCAGCCACCCCATTCCCCAGGGCTGGCAGAAACCCCTCTGCCCCTCGGTGAGCCCCATAGCCCCGCTCCCCTCAGTTACAGGACGGGCTCCTGGGCGGACTCCCTCTGCCCTTGGCCTAGGCTTTTTTTAATAGTTTTTTATTGATTTCAGCTGCCTGCCCACCAGCAGCGGGTCTGGCTCCAGCTCGCAGCGCAAGCCCCTATCAGGCCCTGAGCATGTGCTGCCTGGGAGGGAGAGAGAGAAACATCAGTGATGAGAGATAATCATGGATCAGCTGCCTCCTGCACACCCCACGCTGGGGGTCGAGCCTGCAGTCCAGGCATGTGCTGGGAATCGAACCCTGACCTCCTGGTTCATAGGTCGGTGCTCCACCCCTGAGCCCCGTGGGCCGGGGGCCTAGGCTTGTTTACACATTTTCTTAGCCTCATCGGACCCTCCTTCCCCTGTGGTCAGTGCCTTCTTCCTGCTCTTGGCCAGTGAGTCCACACTGTCCTTGCCTCACCTGCAGGCCTCGACACAGCCTCGACCCCAGTGCCCTCGAGGCCCCGCACCACTGCTCCCTCCAGACACTGGGCTCCTCGGAACTCTGCCTTCTCTGGTCAAATCGTCTCCCACTCACCCTTTTCCCACCTCCATTCTGGTGTCTCCCGTCTCCTCCAAGCCTCCACGATCTATTTTGCATCTTTAATGTAAAGAGTGGTCGCCAGCCGGTGGCCTGTGGGCCGCTGATGGCCCGTGAGGTCCGAAGGCTGGCGATCGCTGCTCTAAAGCGGTGGCCTCCCGGCCTGTCTGTGCACTTTGCTCTGTGTCCGGGCAGCGTCCACATCGCACCTGGAGCCGGTCCGCCCACACAGGCTGGCTCACCGCCATGTCACCTGACCATGCTGCCCACCGCCCTCGCTCACGGTGTCCCGCTGGCCTGCCTGGCTCCCTGTCCATGGAAGGTGCCCTGGCACCTGCTGAGAGCGTCCCTTTCCTGATCCTGGGACCCCACAGCCCCTGGAGGCAGCCCTCTTCCTGCCTCCATGAAAGGTGGGGCGTGTGCACAGGGGAGCTGTGAGGGCCCTGCCTGCAGGTGACAGGGCCGGTCCTGTGCTCTGGGCAGGTCCCTCCTGGATGCCCCAGGCCCAAGGCTGAGGGCATGCTGCTGGCACTTTTATTCTCTGCTCTCCTGTCTGTTAGGCCTTGTGTGGGGTGGAGGGGGAGAAACTCAAGGCCAGGTCCTCATTCCTGAGCCAGCAACGACGCTCAGCGCCGTGGGGCAGGTCTCCCCTGCCCCCTCAGCCGGGGACAGACAGGAATTCTCCAGGGATGGAAGCCGCCTGGGACGGCCCCGTCCAACCTCAGGGTCCCTTCCTCCCAGCTCGGTCTGCCCACCAGGCCCAGACTCCATGCCTCCAGGCCAGGGCTCGGCAAGCTCCACCCCTGAGAGCATGAGGGTTGAGCCCGCTGCCGGGCCTGTGTGAGGCCGCTCCCTGCGCTCCGTCTTCCTGCCCGTGTCTGTGGCAGTGGCTTCTCCCCAGCTTTTCTCCAGACCCCAGCCAAACCCCACACTCCCCTCCCCTTACTGGCCTCCTCCCGCAACCACGCCGGCCCTGGTGCGCGTGTCCCTGCCCCGGGGTCTCCAGCGCATCCATCGCTGGCCGCTGGCCCGGCAGGTGGGCAGGTGCGTTCTGAGAGGAACTAGAGTCGCCGCTGGAAAGCCCAGCCCTCGGGCACCCTTTCCAGACCACCCGGGAGCGCTCCCCACCTCGGCACGGCCGGCCGGTGTCCGCAGTTGTTCCCGGCAGCACCACCGGGAGGGGAGCGTCCAGGTGTGACGTGTGGAGGTCCTGGCTGCTCAGACTCCAGCCGATAGAGACACATTCCTGGCCGTTTGTGGCAACTTCATGCTCCTCAGAGAGATGGCTGTGGAAGGGGTGGCTCCGCATGTAACGCCCAGGGAGCGGAGACCGGGTGCACCCCAGGCTTTCAGGTGCCTGTTCCTTCTGCCTGCCTGCCGGGTGGGGACCAGCCACCTACCCCCGAGCGGGAGGGGCTTGGAGAGCACCCTGGGAAGCCCTCAGGCCCGCCAGCTGCCCGTTGCTCAGCTGAATGGGGCCGGCCTTGCTCCAAGCCTCCCCTTCTGTCTTGGTTGTAGCTGCTTTTCAAAGTGAGATCTTTTTTCCCAAAGGGAAGGGACGTATGGGTAGGAGAGCTCATGTCCCAGCACATTCCCAGTACATCCTCTTCCCAGCGCACCCCCAATCTCAACAGCCTTGATCTCCCCCTGGTCAGGGACCCCTGGAACCTCTCCTATTGTCTCCACCCGCCCATCACTGCCTCACACATGAGCCTCTTCCTGCCCAGAATCAAGTTCTATCTTGTCCACAGGCAGACGGCACCCCCTTGTCCATGAGCAAGGTCACAGCTGCCTGCCCGCCAGCAGCGGGTCTGGCTCCAGCTCGCAGCGCAGGCCCCTGTCAGGCCCTGAGCATGTGCCGCCTGCTGAGCCCTGGACGCTCCCTGGACTGGGCTGGGTCCCCACCTCCCCGTAGCCCTCCTCCCTCTCCCAGTGGCCCCAGGCCCACTGGCAGGAGCGGGGACTCCATACCTGGGCCTCCCTCCTGCTCACCTTGGGTGGGGGCCTTGCAGAAGCTTCGCCCTGTGAAGACAGGGCTGGGATGCTCGACCCCACAGGCCCGGGTTTTGGGAGCGTGTTTCTGGATCCTTGGCTGGGTCTGGGTGCAGGTTTGCTGAACGAAGGACTGGGTGGGTGAGGAGTGAGCCTGTCGAGTTTGCTCCCCGGGCCGGCCCACTCCCCACTTCTCCCACCGCCCCCTGACGTCTCC
>NW_006286818.1:476026-476473 GCF_000327345.1 Myotis davidii
GCAATATAAATGATGAGAGAGTATCACTGATTGGCTGCCTCCTGCATTCCCCCCACTGGGGATTGTGCCCACCACCCAGGCATGTGCCCTGACCAGAATCAAACCCAGGACCCTTAAGTCCACAGGCCGACTCTCTATCCACTGAGCCACACCGGCCAGGGCCAAACTCTTCCATTTCCTGGGAGAGAAATGGGCTGTTTAATAGCAGTGCTGGGTCTAACCCCGGCTCTTCTTGCTCCGGTGTGGGACCTGCCAGCTTCACTGTGACAGCCCCTGAGAGGGCTTCCCCCACTTCCAAGACTCCTCTCCCCTCCCCCGCTAAGGGCTGCTTTCCCTCCTTGCAGGAATTTGGCGCTTTGATGAGCAATTACTCCATGCCCCCGCCCCTGCCCAGCTACCGTGTGCTGCTGGAGGGGGAGGGCCTGGGGCAGGCACTGGGCAACTGCA
>NW_006286818.1:476520-478562 GCF_000327345.1 Myotis davidii
GCGCCACGTGGAGAAGATGTGCAAGGCCGACCTGAGCCGCAGCTTCGTTGAGAGGAGCCATGCGGAGAACGGTGGGTCCCTTGTGGGCGACCCGCGGCCGTGGGCACTTTCCTCCCAGTCAGTCCTGGCTGCCTGCGCGGCTGGCACCCACCGACGGCCCTCAGTGTCCCCAGCCACCACTGCACCTGCGGTATTGGTACTGGATGCCGGGAGTGCAGTCCCCATTGAACTTGCTGCCAAAGGCAGGCAGCCTCTGCAAGGGGCCTCGGGGCAGGGGCCGCCTGCGGGCGCCGGCTCCCACATGTCTCCCTGTGGCCGCCCTCAGGCCGGGCGCTGCCTCTGCTGCCAGCCCCGTCCAGCAGCTGGGTGGGTGCTGCCCCTTCTTTTTTAAAAGCTATTTTATTGATGCAGAGAGGAAGGGAGAGGGAGAGAGAAACATCAATGATGAGAGGGAATCATGGGTTGGCCGCCTCCTGCACGGCCCTCACTGGGGACCGGATCCACGGCCCGGGCATGAGCCCTGACTGGGATCGAACCATGACCTCCTGGTTCCCTGCAGAAGGAGCAGCTGCAGCTCAAGGTCATCGAGCTCGAGGACGAAGCAGACAAGTGGCAGAAGGAGAAGGACCGCATCAAGGTGAGCTGCCCGGCGCCGCTGCCCCTCCCTCCCCAGCAGAGGCGGCCTCTGTGGGCGGCCTCAGCCCTACGCGGACTCCCCACCCTGGTCTTTTCCCGAGTTCCCCACTCCCTTTGGCGTTCTCAGTCGGGGCCAAGGGTACAAGTGGGTCTTACCCATCACCTGACACTCACGTGACATCATTCCAGGACAGGCAGACTCTAGAACCACCCACCTTCCAATGTCCCCTTGTCTGCTCAGGCCACCAGCTGCCAAAGGCTTGCCATTCCCCGTTCACTGTGCCGGGGAGGTTAGATGCCCGTGTGCCATGGTCTGAGTCATTGCAGACCACATCCGACCCATGACCCTGCCACGTACACATCCATCAATTCACTTTCTGGAGGTGCTGGTTCCTGGTTGAGGTTCCAGGGAGCGCAGCCTGACTCCCGGGCACTCTGCGGCCCGCAGCGTTGCCCCTGGGGCAGGGAGGACCGGTGGCGGCGGTGGGGCCACCGGTGGATAGGAACAGCGGCTGTAAACACTGGCCACCTCCGTCAGAACTGGCCTTTCTCCATGAGGCCTCCAGGGAGCTTCTGGGCCAACCAGGCCCTGGGGTGGGAGCGACCAGACTCTGCGCGGGAGCCTAAAGGCCAGGGCGGTGTCAGTGACGGACGCCTCCTCCCTGGGCACCCTCGCTCCGCCCCCAGAGCTTCACCACCAGCGAGAAGGCCATCTTGGAGCAGAGCTTCCGGGAGCTGGTGCGGGACCTGGAGAAGCAGAAGGAGGAGGTGCGGGCCGCGCTGGAGCAGCGGGAGCAGGACGCCGTGGGCCAGGTGAAGGTGATCGTGGACGCCCTGGACCAGCGGGCCCAGGTGCTGCAGGAGGACAAGCAGACCCGGGAGCAGCTGCACAGCATCAGCGACTCGGTGCTCTTCCTGCAGGTGCCGGGAGCCCCCATCTGCCCTCGCCCTCCCCCGCCTTCTAGGCCTCACTTGTCATCCATCCACGCTCCAGTCCACCTCTCCCCTTAATCCTCCACCCAAGCCCTTTCACTGCCTAATCCAAGGAGGCACCCAGTGCCACCTGGCACCCTTGAGCAGTGCCCCACCCAGCAGGAAGGAGCTCTGTGATGGATTAGTGATGCCTGCTCGGGCTGTGGAGTTGTGGCAGAGAAGTGTTGCACAGTTGTTGTCCTGGATCTTTCTTTAAAAATTTTTATTATAATATATATTTTTATTGATTTCAGAGAGGAAGGGAGAGACAGAAAAATCAATGATGAGAGAGAATCATTGATCAGCTGCCTCCTGCACTCCCCCCACTGGGAATTGTGCCCACCACCCAGGCATGTGCCCTGACCAGAATCAAACCCAGGACCCTTAAGTCCACAGGCCGACTCTCTATCCACTGCGCCACACCGGCCCGGGCC
>NW_006286818.1:478901-480731 GCF_000327345.1 Myotis davidii
TTCCCCAGCCACCACTGCACCTGCGGTATTGGTACTGGATGCCGGGAGTGCAGTCCCCATTGAACTTGCTGCCAAAGGCAGGCAGCCTCTGCAAGGGGCCTCGGGGCAGGGGCCGCCTGCGGGCGCCGGCTCCCACATGTCTCCCTGTGGCCGCCCTCAGGCCGGGCGCTGCCTCTGCTGCCAGCCCCGTCCAGCAGCTGGGTGGGTGCTGCCCCTTCTTTTTTAAAAGCTATTTTATTGATGCAGAGAGGAAGGGAGAGGGAGAGAGAAACATCAATGATGAGAGGGAATCATGGGTTGGCCGCCTCCTGCACGGCCCTCACTGGGGACCGGATCCACGGCCCGGGCATGAGCCCTGACTGGGATCGAACCATGACCTCCTGGTTCGTAAGTCGACGCTCAACCCCTGAGCCACACGGGCGGGCTGTGCTGACGCTTGTAAGGGCTCTGCAGACCTCAGGAGGTGGCCTGGAGCCTAACGTGGGCTGGAGAAAGAGCCCGCCCACCCGTCACCTGTGCCGAGTCCTCTGCGCTCAGAGGCTGGGCCGGGCCTGGGGCCAGCAGGACACAGCATGTCCTGGTGACTCACAGCTCTCCTGACGGCAGCGTCTCTTCTGAATCATGCTCCACCCACAGAGGCCACTGAATAACCTTCCAGAAAGCCCCGACCCTGAGAACTACCCTGCCGAGCCCCCCCTACCCCGCTTCCCGCACCCCTATCCCAGCCCCGTTGCTTTAGGGCCCGACGCCTGGGCGCTTTCCCCAGAGCCCCGTCTGGTCCTGGGCCCGGCCTGGCCTGGGGACACCGCCTGACGAACCGCTTCTGGCCCCGGGCACCCGAGGAGGCGCCAGGCGCAGTGTGTGCGTTGTGGGGTGTGCAGCGGGGCCAGGCCCAGCGGGCCCTGCGTGTCTGGGGGTGGCATCACACAGTGTCCCTCTGAGGACTGGTGAGCCATGGCAGCGAGACGAGCACTTGGCTTTGGTGGCACTCGGTCCTGAAACCCTCCTGCTAGTGATGATGGTGATGACACCAGTGGTGACGGCTGGAGACTGAGGGCCTCCGCCCGCTCGCCACCCCCAGCATCTGAGCTCCGGGCAGCTGTGTGCGTCTCCCAGGCCAGGGCCGAGGCTCAGGGAGCAGCTTCTCACAGGCGCCCGCTCAGCAGGCGGTCAGCTCTCCGCTCTGACCCACTCCCCCTCTCATCTCCTCCGAGAAGGGCTGCTGGCGCCACGCCGAGGGCGGGAACGTGTGGCGGCCACAGCCCCCGGTGCCCACTTCGGGGAGGTGAAGATGGCCTGATGGACCCAGGTGGCCTGCCACCCACCCACTGGCCATTACTAGGTCACGGTTGTGTCGGCCACGGCCTCTGTGCAGGTGTGGCCTGTGCCCCCTGCGGGTGTGGAGGGGCGGCTCCCGGGAGCCGCCAGGGAGCCTCTGACGTCAGCAGCCTGCACCTGTGCCCGGGGCCCTGGCCTCCGTGTTGGTTCTTGTTACGGCCACAGTGTTGCTGGGAACGTGTTTGGCTGTGGGAGGCCGGCCGCCCACAGGCCAGGGTCTCATTCTGCCGTCAGAGGCCTGCAGGCTGCGGGCACCAGCCATCTTCATCCTGGGCTTGGGGAAGGCCTGAGCCACACCCAGGGGTTGTCCTGGTGCCGCCTGCGTGCCAGGGCTGCTGGGCACAGGTGACAGGTGCAGAATGAGGGACGAGCCAAAGCCACTCTTCCCTCCTCTTGCCCAGGATGGAGGCCGTGGGAAGGGCAGGGGGACACGGGAGAGGGAAGGAGTGAGAAGAGGGAGTGGGAAGGAGGGGGCTGGGAGGCAAGCAGGAG
>NW_006286818.1:480989-481804 GCF_000327345.1 Myotis davidii
CCCGGGGACAGCAATGTCAGGGCACGGCCCCGGGCAGCTGCTCCCCACAGCCCCTCCGCTGACCGACCCTGCTCCTTCCTTCCAGGGGTTGACCCTCGCTACATGAGCAGCTACACCAGCAGCTACGCCAGCGACTGGAGCGCGCCCGACACCATGAAGCGGTACTCCATGTACCTCTCGCCCAAGGGTAAGGCACCGCTGCTTCCTGGAAGGACTCACAGGCTCCCGGGGTGGGCGAGGGCACTTCCTGTTTGCCTGGGACCATCTCAGCATGTGTCTCCTGTTCGGATGACCTATGACCTGGCACCCTGTTCCTCAGGGGCTTCCCTCCTCAGGACCCAGGGGTCCCCACCTTCACTCACCTCCAGCCCCCACCCTTCCTCTCGCTCCTCCAGCAGGTTCCTGGCTGCTGGTCTCCCCTCCCCCTGCCAGGCCTCGCTGTGTGGGATTCTGCCCGGGTGTTTGCAGTTTGCATCATCCCGCTCCTCAGGGCATGGAGACAGGGTTGCTCTCCCTCCCTCTGTGGGCCCAGCCCTACCCAGGCCTTGAGAGGCGGTGCCGCTGGGTGGGGTGCAGACCAGTGCCTGCCTGTCCTTGCCCTGTGAGAGCCTGTCACATTCTTTGGCACCACAACAATGCCCATTACTTAAGGTGGGTGTGGCCCGCCAGCCTCAGGGGGAGGGGTGCAGGCATGTGAGGGGGAGGGGGTGCAGGCATGTGAGGGGGAGGGGTGCAGGCATGTGTGTGGGAGGGGTGCAGGCATGTGTGTGGGAGGGGTGCAGGCATGTGTGTGGGAGGGGTGCAGGCATATGTGC